>NW_021131108.1:0-108227 GCF_004193835.3 Ostrinia furnacalis
TAACGATACATAACAAGCAACAAAGATGCACAGCTGATGTATCGGATCGATTTGTAGAATCGTCCCTGGACTCAGCGTGAGCGCCGCGCGGGCCCGATCGGCCGCATCCGGAGCGCGGCCCGGATCCCGCGCCCACTCGACTATTATCCTCCACATACGATAATGTGCGCGTGAAATCGCTCCAAAAATTAATGTTTCATATCAACTGTTAAATCAATCCATTCAATTTTAATTCATACTGTATTCGTTCAGGATAAAATAAAAAAGTGTTCATAAATAGCTTGCATTCACTCAGCACTTCATAAAACGCACTGAGCGGCAAGCCGCACCTCATAATAATTGCGGTCAAATACCTGCCTTGTCTAGCATAAAAAAATAAAAAATAAAAATAAAATGAAACAGCATGATCTCAGTGCGTAAAGGCACAATAAGATCATGAAGTTTCTTATAAACTTAGCTTAGTGCATGTTAAGCCTTATTCCAATGGCTGTGTATTTTGAAAGCTTCTATGAAAGCGATCGGTCGGCCTGACGCGGACGGGAGCACAGGCCGGCTGTGTCAGTGTGTGGAGTGCCAGTGACCGCTGTTGCAGGCCATGGACCCGGAGAGCAAGGCGGAGACGCTGTGCCTGCAGCCGGTGGCCGACCACGCCGCGCCGCTGCACAAGTAATTACTTCTCATTTTATTTTTACTGAATCCTCATAACGGTATTAATAGATAAATGTAGTTCTATACCTGAGAACTTGTCGTTTTGTATGAAGATTCATAATTATTAAATAATTTTAGTCAGTACTGACGACAAATCTGAATACAAAGAATACACATTACAAACATAAGTCATAGTAGTCATTTCAAGGTAAAGTCCTATATTAGGCACTATCTAAAATCACTCGTAACACACCTAAAGAGAAGGCACTAATATCCATTCGTCTATTTTTTCAGAGAAGAAGATGATTACGATCCCCACGTCCACAGGCAACTTCCTAAACCAACCAAGTAAGTAGCGAGTGGTTAGAAACTAAAATCACAATATTAATTTCGTTTACCATCAGCATTACATTTTTGTTCCTTTATTGAGAAGAACTATTGAAGAATAATTTATAAACTAATAATGTTTGGGCCACATTATTGAACTAATGTTCTGATAAAGATGGTGGGAACGAATGTCTAGTCGCCTTATACGACTAGGTATGTCTAAGGGATGTGTCAGGCATATCACTGATCATGTGACGCAGTCGTGATACTTGAGGGAAAACATTCGTTTGTGCAGCAACTTGGAGACGCTGGTGCACCTGCTGAAGTGCAGCCTGGGCACGGGCATCCTGGCCATGCCGCAGGCCTTCGCGCGCGCCGGGCTCGTCACCGGCGTCGTGGCCACCGTGCTGGTGGGCGCGCTCGTCACGCACTGCCTGCACGTGCTGGTCGGTCCCGCTCCTCCACCACCACCACCACTCCACACTCACAGCTAAATATACTACAATACAACTTGTTCAAATTAATAGCCTGAACGCGGGGCTTCCCCAACGGGCGTTATTTGCTCATTTTTTATCAAGCCACTACGATTACCAATACCATGCTATGGAATTATAGATCTACAGCAACTATAGGTTGCGGGAGCCAGGCAACGACATTTTAATATTGGAAAAAAATTCAGACTTACAAATAGTTTTCACAACTGTTTTATGTTCAGCTCTAGCAACACATTAGCCGACTTTCTAAACACGGCGATAAATCATAGTCGAGGGAGAGCGAGTTTGGTTCGAAGATTGATTTGCAGAGCATAAGTTGGAGGCGTGTGTGGCGCAGGTGCGCGCGCAGTACGGCGCGTGCAAGCGGCTGCGCGTGCCGCTGCTGTCGTACCCGGCGGCCATGGCGGCGGCGCTGCAGGCCGGCCCGCCCGCGCTGCGCCGCCTGGCGCGGCCCTCCACCGTCACCGTCGACGTCTTCCTCGTCGTCTACCAGCTCGGCATCTGCTGCGTCTACATCGTCTTTATCGCTGACAACATTAAAAAGGTCAGTTTTACCACTTTTTACTTGTTATTTATGCCGCACAGACATAATATTCAAATTACCAAACTTATAAACTTGTAGACTAGGTTATTTAGGGGTTTTTAATATAGGTACTTACAAATGGTTGAAATCGAAAGATGGTAACTAGCTCATTCGGCCAGTCACATAGTAAATTATACAAACTAACGGCTAGTTCAGATTTTTTGATATAGTAAACCTAAGCCTAACTGTAGTTCTAGACTATAATTGAATAAAAATTAGGAACCTACACAAATAGAGCCATTTGAAGCTGGCCTTTTTACGGAAAATTGCTATTTTTGACAAATTGTCCCGCTACCGTTCGGATCAAGTGTAATTCAACAAACTTGATCGTTATCGGCATGTCGTAGTCAGTTCAATAACCTCTTAGGTACTCACACAAAAGATGCCACATGCAAGTGTATACTTTTGAGTTGTTGATTGCTTCACTATAAATCATTGTGTCGCTTCAAATACTCTGTCCTTTGTGCGATTGTCATCGTTTTCAGTGAAACGTGCAGCTGTAAACAAGCAAGTACAGTGGACGAGTCAAAGGTCCGCGCTCGGGTAGCGTGTGCGCGGGCGCAATTGCCTCAAGTGGTAGGGCGTCGGCGCGCGGCGGCTGCGCGTCGATACGCCAATATCAATCAGCGCACGTGACGCACCGCACTCGCTCGCCCGTGGGCCGTACATCTAACTGTTACACGACCATTGATCAAGGGGAATGAATGAATCACATTAAACGACGCTGGCATGTTCACTGGGCAATTCGTGCGATGTCGATTTAACAGGATAAAGTCTTGTTGAATGTGATATCTTGATATCGTTTTACGAAACAGCGGCCTTCCTCGTCAAGTCACGTTAATAACCGCCTTGCTTAATGAATGCTAGTTAAATGTAAATACTGTGAAATTATAACTGGGAAGTCATGCTTATAATAAAAATTAAATACCTAGTTGTTAATTATTTTGTAATTAACTCCATCTCAAATCAAAATCCAACGAAAAATGAATTCAATTAGATCTACTAGAAGATACTGATTCCAAAATTCTAATATCAAAGATTTTTACTAAAATCGGTCCAGTAGTTTCGGAACTTATTCAATATGTTACGGTCAAAGTGATAAATGTGAAAATTATGAATAATCGCCGGTTATTATGAATAATTACCGCATGATTTGGTAAAAGTGATTAATATGAGATCATTCATGTGTGTATAAAACTAAATAGGCGGCTTAGGGGTGGCCCAAGGGCCACCCCCGCCGCACCCTAACCTATTTTTCACTTTAAATCAAAACATTATGTTATAGGCATCATGGAAAAGTAATATTATGCAAGAAACATTCCAAACTCATTATGCCAATTTATATTAATATATGATATCAAAACGTTTAAAAGTTTGGCTGTACACGAGCACGTACACAAGATGTTGTTCTCTTTTATGAAATTTGGTAGTACTAAGCTTGAATTATTAAATAATCACTGTTAAATGTGATTAATTTATCACTTTTACTGCGACTGACGGTAATTATTAATAATAACCGGTTATTATTAATAATTTTCAATTTATCACATTAACCGTAACAAATACAAACAAATATTTGAATAATTGAACATTAAGCAGGTTAGAGACGCCATCGGTTTTATAGCAGGTTTTCTGTGCGACAAGTTAACGTTGACACGTTCATTCGAATTCAGCGTTTCAAGACTTTTGTGTCCTTTTAGCTTCTCATTTCTTACTTTAGAACTTTTACATACGTAGGTACTTAGCAGCCTGGAATCTGAAGTCCGAAGTTTCGTTGCGGCTGGACATGTTGACGATTGCAATAATGACTGATTGATTTGATGTGACGGTGGGCGCGGCGTTGCAGGTGGTGGACACGCAGTACGAGATGAGCACGGAGGTGCACATGCTGATCATCCTGGGCCCGCTGATCGCGTTCAACCTGATCCCGTCGCTGAAGCTGCTGGCGCCGTTCTCGGCGCTGGCCAACGTGCTGACGTTCGCGGGGCTCGGCATCGTGGTGTACTACCTGGTGACCGGCGAGCGCTCATCCGAGCCGCTGGACCTGTGGGGCTCGCCGCACACCTTCCCGCTGTTCTTTGGGACCATACTGTTCGCGCTCACTGCTGTAGGAGTGGTCAGTATACAAAGTTTTAAAAAGCCATGACTTTATACTACACCCGGCGTCAAAGAAATCACACCTCCCGCGACAATAAAAAAAAACACTCATGGCGCTCTACTTGTACTGGTGTTATTTGAAAGCCCAATAAATCAACTTAAAGGAAAACTTGATTGAAAGTGCTTGTCGCGGGAGGTGCGACTTATTTGACGCCGAGTGTGTATATTCATATGCAATGCAATATAAAATCTTTCTATCATGCGACAATTGCGAGGGTGAGCTTAGCGAGGAAAAAAAGAAGATAAAAAGTGTTTTCTGTGAAAATTATACTTTATACTTTATGTTACTTTTATTGCCGCATATTTTCTTAGCGAATGAAATTTTTCTGATACAGCGAAATTGGCATTGCAATACCTGTAATAATATTGTCATACTTAGGTAAGTATTCACGTACAGATGCGTGGTTTGGCATGGCATCTTATTTAGTAATTGTTCGGCGCCTCCCAGGTGATCGCGCTGGAGAACAACATGAAGACCCCGAAGGCGTTCGGCGAGCCGTGCGGCGTGCTCAACGTGGGCATGAGCATCATCGTGCTGCTGTACGTGGCCATCGGCGCGCTGGGCTACGTGTACTGCGTGGCCGACTGCAGCGACTCCATCACGCTGGACCTGCCGCCCGGCCCGTGAGTACTTCACACGCCCGCGATGCCGTATAGTACGAGATAAGATCAGGTACCCTACGTCACTTAAATACTAAGATAAGCTCCATGGCACACGTTCAGTTGTGCTTACAATAATTAATAAACTCCGATTTGGCCGAAAGTAAAAAAATGGCTATTTCCGGTGAAAACAAAGTTGACATAATTAATGAACTTTTGCTCATGTCAACTTTTTGTTCATGCATGCAGTGTTTACCGTACTATTATTGTGCACTTAGTTTTAAGTTATTGTTATCTTTTTTGTAAGCATTGGTGTAACAATTTATTGGTAAACCAAATAAATAAATAAATAAACATGTTACGGAAGCTTTCAACCATATAAACCTTGGCAGACTATCATCATCATCATTTCAGCCATAGGACGTCTACTGCTGATCATAGGCCTCCCCAATGATTTCGTTGGTAGCGGCCTGCATCCAGCGCCTTCCTGCTACCTTTTTCAGTCTTTATCAGGTTTTTTAGCAGACTAATTTATACTGCAAGAAAGGATTTTTTCCTGGCGGCTTGGTGACTGGAATTGAACCGCCACCGGTGCAGACTGAGAAGATGGTGAATTGTCTGCACGTGGAAAAGAGGTTGTCCGGCTTGCAGAAATTTATATAAGTTACCGTTCCTTGTGTGAAATTAAAAAATGTAAATAAAACAGCTCCCTCTCAATTGACACAATTTATTTTTATCTCGTATACTCGTATATAGTTAACAATTACGATATTATAATAACTACTGTAATAGTGCCAATCTCAAGGGATTCAGGGTCGTTAAATAGGTTCGGTTTGGTGAATATTATTGCCACTACAAATTTCTTAAAACTCAGCCTAAATATTAAAAGACTCTACTAGTTAAGATAACTGCGCGATGTCAGGTCGGAAAGACTCCTACTTGAAGGATGGAAAAGTGGGTACCTTGGAAGCCATGCGGTTATAAGCCGTTACCCTGAACGTTCCTCTCTTCTTCCGGGGTCCAACGGGTCTCGCACACTTTTAGGTTACAAGCAGCGTCCTCCACGGCCTCAAGCGCGCAGTGCCAGGTGAAGCTCTTGCATCTCTTTGACAGGTAAGCGTTCAAACTCTTGCAGAGACAGAGGTTTGATGACAAGGAGGAAATGCGAAGAGATCAGCAGTTCAGAAAGGAGTAATAATTATAGAAATCAATATGAAATATTGAAATATCTAAAATATGAAATGTAAAATCGTAAAATATGAAATCCCGCATCTGAAACGAAAAATACTAGTGTCAGAATCACAAGTGGAACGTGGCATTAGGTTATGAAAAAAAACCGCAATGGGAAAGAAATACTTACGAAGACTGTTCGCTAATTTAAGCTTCACTCACAGTCTTCAGCAACCCAATACCCTCATCCGAATAGGATTTAGGGAATCTCTGAAAGAAACGATCACATGAAATAACCACGTACTGGAATACGAAAAATATCAATCACGAAAAATAAATAAATTCTCCGACGGGAACTTACCTCATGTGTGTTATTTTTATTTATTCATCAAGAAATTATCGTGGATGCATTTTGCACCACCCGATTTGAAATAAAAGGAATTACATTCCCGAAAATAATCAAATTGCGGTTGCGCACGATCGACAAATTCCTAAGTGATTTGACAGCTCCACTGACAGCCGCTCTGTCATAGACATCGCGATACGTTTCGTTTCGCCGTTTGAAAAAGTAAATACTGTACTAATAAAACCATGATGAAAACAATTTCCAGAACACTGAAAATATTCTATTTGAAAAATACACTGGTCAACAAAAAAAATAAAATTGTTTGTTTCCTGTGATTTTTTTTCTGTTTCTATCTCAAATTGACGCATATTTTTTAAATATGGCAACAGTTTTTCTCTAACAGCTTTTGTTTTTAAGTTATAGCTATCTACCTTCATTTAATATTTTTACTTAGATTTTTGATTTAATTGGACAAAAAAATATATTTTGTTGGTGTTTTCGATATTGCTTCGTTATGAAGATGTTGTGTGCTTAATCCAGATTGCTTCTGCTATGTTTGTGGTAAATATAATATTTGAAAAATGTCGAAAACCTCTATCGGATTTCATGAAAACTGCGTAACATCGACACTTTAAAATAAATATTTGAAATTAATTAATTAAGACCACAAATGGGTTATTTGTGTTCTGAGAATAGGTAACTTACTTTAGGCCAACAAAGGGACTACACAAAATTCCCGTTTCATGTGTATCTGGAATAGTCGTAACAAACAAAAGCATTGGTTACAAAAATTTTGACCAGTGCGGCTTCCTGCACACTCAACTTTTTGCTTTTCAGCTAAAGTTGATACAAACTATTTTATAAACATGCCTTTAGTTAGCCAAGACCGTATCACCGTACTTCCACCACTTTAGATTAACCTGGATAAAAAATGTGGATAAAAAAAAAAAAAAAAAAAAAATCCGAATAGGATTTAGGGAATCTCTGAAAGAAACGATCACATGAAATAACCACGTACTGGAATACGAAAAATATCAATCACGAAAAATAAATAAATTCTCCGACGGGAACTTACCTCATGTGTGTTATTTTTATTTATTCATCAAGAAATTATCGTGGATGCATTTTGCACCACCCGATTTGAAATAAAAGGAATTACATTCCCGAAAATAATCAAATTGCGGTTGCGCACGATCGACAAATTCCTAAGTCATTTGACAGCTCCACTGACAGCCGCTCTGTCATAGACATCGCGATACGTTTCGTTTCGCCGTTTGAAAAAGTAAATACTGTACTAATAAAACCATGATGAAAACAATTTCCAGAACACTGAAAATATTCTATTTGAAAAATAGAATAATCAATATAAAAACACTAGGAAATGTTTCATCAAAGTATATTTCAATTAACTGAGCAAAAAGGGCCATCTATTGCAAATTAATTCTAAATCACGCCAATAGATGTCGCTAGTGGTATCCAAAATCAGAATATTGAGAAGAAATATTAATTTGTGAAAAAACAGCAAACGGCAACGTTACAATACTTAAACGTCGAGTAGATATCTATCATTTGGCACTATGTTCATTTTTGTATCAGATGACGTAAATTAGGGGTCCAATTGCTATCTTTGAGAGCGTCAGCCAAGTACTTCCGGCCGTATAGGAATAGGAAGTGGCAGACTGGATTCATCCGTCACTACCAATAAAGTTGTAACTGATGCCATAAGTATTTACATCGGTATCAAATGACGTGAAGTGACCCGCTTTTTTACTGGACTATTTTTTGTGCTTTTGGCCAAATCGGAAGTATTTGAAGAGTTTTAATCAGAAGTTTTTTAATTAATTATTCCAAGCTTAGCACAACTTTTCTGAACGTGTGCTATGGAGCTTATTTTAGTTCCAAGTGACGTAGGGTATCTTACGGTCTCCTCTCGTACTAGTAGTCCGTAGGCCTCCTCTATTGTTACAGGCACAAAGATTTTCAACTTTTGCGTTCCATTTCAACTAAAATAGAGAACGGTTATCAACGAGTCATTTTTTTATGTTTCACGTTATATAGTCGATGTAGGAACCAAATTCACATTAAAATTATAAAATGCTGATCTAAATTAATTCGAAAATGTCTGCTCAAGAATATTCAGAGCCAGAAATTTACAGACTCTGGAGCCTTATCTCGTGCTTTCGTCCCAACAGGCTTATTAGAGGATACCGCCAGGATTTGTAACACAGGCTTTCATTGGGTACGCTATTTCAATTTCATGACATATAAAAAGGTTATAAGTGTACATTTGTCGTTTATTTACGTATATTTGAGCCAGAGACTTGGCTATACGAGTAGATGTTGTTGTTTTGATCACAGTTGCACGGGATATGCAGATTGCAGATTCTAATTGAGTGACATGTCCTGTAATTGAGTGACATGTCCTGTAATTTTCACATTAAGCTATTGCTGCGGTGCGTGTAATCTTTCTTGTTCCCTCTGCTGATTCGCGCTGCAATTTGTCTTAACAGTATAAGCTAACCAATTTTAGATAATAGTCGCTCAAGGATGTTATCATCACTATGCAACGGGTTTGAAGTGCAAGATTGCGCGTCCGTAGGGAGCGTGGTCACGTGGTCAGGGTCGCCCGGGAGCGCGAAGTCCGCGGCCGCGCGCAATTAGCCGCCGCCGCTCACGTGCCGCGCCTGCACCTCCCGGCGACATGATCGCCGTAATAGACCTGATTGCAGATGATGACGTCGACAGCTGGACATTGAGTTAACTGCCATTCATCATGTGTTGACAAGTTAGATGCGACTTCAACCATGGTCACGAGTTATTTCTAAAGAACATGTGCTGCTGGGTACCTACTGATAATTTTCCAAAATTTTTACTAGCTTTTATTCATCTTTTGTTAAGTACTTATGTTTTTGTTTAGGTTAGATCTAGCATTTTTAAATAGAATTGTACGAATTTAGAACCGTGGCGTAGAATACTTGAGACTTCCTCACAAGTATCCCACGAAACTAAATTCTTACAGAATGGCTCAGAATGATTTCTTTGCATGTTTCAATTTTCATAACCTAAAATAATATCCAGTTATTTTATCTTCTCTTATTCTAATATCTTTGGTTGAGAATAAATAAAATGCAGTTGTACTAAAAAGAAAAAATATTAGTATGCAAGATTCAATCAAATAATTTAGAGAGCTTGTATCGCGCATATTCCTCTTTTTTTCTGTTTGCGCTACAAGCTTTCGAAATTATTTGATTGAACCTTGCATACTATTATTTTTTACGTTTTAGTACAACTGCATTTCAGAATAAAATCTTGCTTTAAAAAAAGGTTTTTTTAATATAATTTTATTTTACACTTTTTAGTTGTATCTCAAACTCAGGCCCTGGTGATCATTTAACATTAAACTGCTCAAAAAGACAAATCCAACGAACCCAAACTCCATGTGTTTCCACCGTTTCGTTTAGGAGTTCCTATGGCCAACTCCCGAATCCATCATCAGGACCCTGGACATCATCTAGCACTAAAGTGCTCAAAAAGACAAATCCAACGAATCCAAATTCGATGCGATTCCGCCGTTTCATTTAGGAGTTCCTGTGGCCACCTCCTGACTCCATCATCAGCTCAATGGTACCATAACATTACATTGTCATCGTACTTACATAAGTTTACTACAGCTCAATTCCAAAATATCTCACCTACTAATGTACGCCACTTCTGCAAACAATAGGTATGATGAAAACTAAAAACCTTTGGTAATGTCGATAAACTTTTCTTCATAAATATAATATATTTTATATTATTCACACCGATGTGTACCAACTTACTGGATGGATAACTCAGTTTCCATAGTGCTGATGTGAATAAGTGCACTGCGTCGGCAGGTTGGCGTCGTCGGTGATCATCATGTTCGCGGTGGCCATCTTCATCAGCTACGGGCTGCACTGCTACGTGCCGGTGGAGGTGGTGTGGCGCGGCTACCTGCTGCCGCGCCTGCAGGCGGCCGGCTCGCGGCACCTGCGCCTGGCCGAGTACGCACTGCGCGTGGGCCTGTGCCTGCTCACCTGTGAGTGCGTCGTTGACGGGCATGTGCCAAGGCTGCATACATTGTATACCATCCTGTAAATCGTGCAATTTACCAACAGTTGTGGGCAGGACTCTGGTGTCAGAGTTGTAAGCCGCAATGACGCTCTACGCCCGTTTCCCATATTCAATCCTCGTCCAAATCCAGATTTCAACTGTTAAATTTAAATCTGTTTTCGATCAAATATCCATAATTTTTGATTTAAATAGTGATAAACAATATGAAAACGTAAAAACATCGAAAACCGTAGATATTTTTACCAAAACCATATTGAAATTTGACATTTGAGGGACGAATTTGGATTAGGATTGAATATAAATCCAGCTGATCATGCCAATAATCGAGATTAATCAAATCTAATTAAGATTAATCAATAACTTCCACCAACCAGATTTTTTTATTGGGAATCAAACGCAAGACTCCCTTGTATGTCGCGCTAGTTCAAATTTATAAATGCAGTGTTGCCTATTTATCCACTGACCTTAAGACTGACTTATTCAGTGGCGGCGTAGCATGGCTTGGCACCCGGGGCGGTCCGCATGTCCATATGAATTTAGTCTTACCTATTCAATATAGGATAAAATGCCCTTCAACCGTCATCAAGACCAGTTTCCGATACTGTAAGTCTTTTACGCGGTATAACCGTAAAACCGCAAAAATGCCCCCTTTCATGAACCCCCACCTCTGAAGCACAACTCCGCCTAAGTCTAAAACCTAGGATAGTCTTAATGGGAAAGAAATGAAGCGAGTAAAACAATAAAAACCTTTTGTAGGAATTATTTCCAGTTTGTTAAATTAATGTGTTTTATTCTACTGGCCTAACAAGGGCTGCAACGGATTCAACCATCATAATCTGTCATAATTTGGCTTATCACTTCGAGAATGAATAGGTTTCGTATTGTGTACATTAACGTGGCACGTCCACCTCAGTGCCCATTTCGCTGGCGTGGGAGCCGCGCTGGTGTCGGTGGGCGCGGCCGACTGACGGCGGTCTGTTGCAGTCGTGCTGGCGGTGGCGGTGCCGCGGCTGGGGCTGTTCATCTCGCTGTTCGGCGCGCTGTGCCTGTCGGCGCTGGGCATCTGCTTCCCGGCCGTGATGGAGGCGTGCCTGAACGTGGCGCGCCGCGGCCCGCGCCTGCAGCTGGCCAAGGACGCGCTGCTGTTCGTGGTGGGCGTGGTGGGGCTGGTGGCCGGCACCTACACCGCGCTGCTCAGCATCGTGCGCTCCTTCCAGCCCGAGCCCGTGCTCGCCGACGCCCACGCCCACGCCTAGGCCCGTGCGGCCGATGCCTTCCGTAACGCTTTCCATATACAAACTATTTACATTAGCTGTAAGTAGATAAACTCAATTTTGTTCACCCAATGTAAGTGCCTCTGCTACTGTTGCCTCCTTGTGAGTAGACAAGTTAGCTATTGTAAAATTTTGTAGGTAAATTATATTATTGAACAAACCAGTTATTATCTCCACCTATAGCATAATTTTATCATACTTTTTGTATTAAAGTAATTATTGTTACTAATTATCATACTGTAGACCTAGTGCATATAAGTTTTTGTATAGTTGTGTCAAAAACATCTGGTTATTACAACCGGTTTTTGGAACCGTTTCTTTGATTGTGTTGAAATTGGCGCATTCATTTTTTTTGTCTTTTTATTTAAGGAGCTTTGTGAAAATTCAATTTGACTGAAACATTTAAAAAGGTTTAACAGCACGAGTGTTCCAATGGCCTCGTGAATGGCCAAGCGCGCTCGCTGACCCAGCTGCTGCGGGTCCCCACACGAGCCGGTGAATGATGATGAAGAAGCCGACTCCTTGCCCAGGCCCATGCGGCGCCGCGGCCGTGGCTGTTGGCTCGGCCGCTGTTGCTGTTGAATGACCGCGCTGCCACTATTTATTAATTACATTTCGTGTTTGTTCATCGTTCATGGGAATATGTGAACTATTGCAGCATGTAAAAAGTAGAGTTCCATTAAGTGTATAATTCTTTACTACCGAAACGACTCCGCTCAAATATTGTAGATTTATTCGAATGATTCCGGTATCATACCACGTATCTAAGAATTCATGAAGTTGCTACATAGTGCATGTTATTGGGCGATAGAGCATTAGTAGTAGTAAAATGAAAGAACCAAAATATAACTTGTTTTAAGTCTAATGAGATGACGGGATGCGTGTTCATTAAAGGTCAATTTTATAGCAGACAAGACAGTTTCATATTTTTACATTTGGAGCAAATTGCGTGAATTCCAACAGCAATGCTTTACTACAGGGTGGCAGACTGGCTGAAGAATGCTTCATATTATTTGTAAATAGGGTTTATGTTATTGTTCAAGTAATATTGTTGCCATTTTTTGTATAGATAATATTAAATTTAAATAAATAGTTTTATTTGATAAGATTTTTATTTTTATTTGAGCATGCTTGTTAGATATTTGTACCTTACGGTAAACTCGTAGTCGGAATAAATCTAAAATTGTTAATAAAAATTAAATACGAGTACTTACAGGTTTTGTTAGTTTCTTTACTTATAGATTTATAGTTAATCATTAGATCTTTGTTTGATTATTTAATTAACAACACACATGCTAAAATAAGTTCAAAAGAAAGGAGAATTTAATTTTACTCTAACAATAGCATGTTCATCAAGATCATGAATGATGCAGCTTGCTAGGATAGAGTAGTATTATGGTAAGTACATCATTTTCTCTCAGTTTTCGCTGACAAAATCCAGTTCCGTGGTAAATCTATCAATATCAATACTTTACTACGAACTACGAGATTACGATGCCAATTAATCGTAAACTCTACGAATTCGACGCGTACGCGAACCTCAAAGTGCTACGCCGTAGCAGCAGACGAGTTGCAGCTGTTGAGTAGGCGGTGGCATATGCACGTTGCTGCATAAGTTACAAGAAGTATCCACAGAATGGTTGGGGTGCACATAATAAAGAGCGGAGCTTTTGATATTTTGTTTATTTAACATTAACATTCAGGGTGGGATAATAAAAACTCATGTTATGTGCAAGGTACTTTACCACAATTTATTACATAAAACACCGATCGAGAAAACGTATCAGCGGCTTGTAAAGCGGCCCACTAGAGGCCGTGAGGTCGCTAGTCGCTACATCCAGCGCTCGAAACATTAAGTACCTACGGTGACAGTCCGTTCATATCACTGCCGCTGGCGCGGCTGGCCCGCCCCGCCCCCACAAAAAAAAACAATTAAACATAATTACAACAATTAACGTTTATTTCAATCCATAGAACCATATAAATTAAACTCAAACAAAATACTACTCGTACATGTAAATCAATATGGTTGTATGTTGTTGCAATGTAGACATCAGACGGAGCCTCAGCAGAGGTCGTCAATAAATAAGGAGAGGTGCGGTAGGGCGGGTGAGGTGCGGGGAGCAGGCAGGTGGCGCGGCCCCGCCCCTTCCACTTACATATGCTTACCATACGTAGGTATATGCTGGTATATGCATTACCAAATGTTCTTACATACGATTCCTTCTTATCACTTAATATAACATTACAATAATATACCCATGTTACAATTTCGGGGAAACGATTTATATACCGTGTATGAATCAATACATATGAGTAATATTGAATAATTCAAGGTATGTATACTTTTTAACAAACAAGATGGAATATCAAATGCCGTTCCCGGCTGGTAAACATTATTTAAGTGTCCATTACATATAATATCATTTTGATATGAAACAATTATTTTCAAAGTCGACCATCACACCTTTGTAGTGTGAAGAGTTGGATACTTGGTTGTTGTAGATAGAGCTTCTTCGTAGGAGATACGTAGATAAAACACCAGACAATAGTTGATTAATATATTTGATGTTGTTCGTGCAACAGTGGTACAAAGAGTGAAGTAATAATTAATTGAATATAAAACGAAGACTAGTTATTATGACAGAATATTACAAATTAGGGATTGGTGCCGAGTGCAAAAGACAAAGAAAAGTTATTAGGTACATGATTAATCTGTCCTCAATATTTGGTACATACATGGTGTGATGAGTGCATAAAGTATGATGCAATCATATTTTATAATTAACTGAGTACAAAGTAGGCACAGTAGAATCCCTCACATGTAAACCTTTATAGAAAAAACATTTTATTGTTCTCGCTTTGTATTCATATAATACTTTCAAATGCAACAACTTCTTAGTCTTAGTTTATAAACATTTATTTTTTCTTCAATTCAATAAACATTCAATTGACTCATTTATCAACGACAAAAACCTACAAAAATATTATATTATAACAATAGCACGAGTCAAAGAGAGTGCAGGGGAACGTCCAACGACGCAGCGGCGAGTGGAAGGGCGCGGGCGCGGGCGGCGCGAGCGTCGAGCGCGAGCGAGGTTCGCCGCACGCTCGCGCTCGCGCCGCGCCCGCGGCCTTCCCGCCGGGCAGGGCGGGACTCGGGAGGGAGGGAGCGGGCGGTGAGCGGCGCGGGGCGCCGAATTACATCTAGAATGCGGGTCCTACCCATATCGACACAATACGCGAGTCTCTTTACAACTAAAAAAAATAATATAAACTTTCAAAACGTTAACAACTACAGCCATAACAAAAATAGACTAATAACGACTACACTACGGAATCTACTTACTACTTAAACTATTCACTAAGTAAATTTGAAACGAAACTAGTGTTCGTTTTCTACAGAAACGACAGAGGGTACGTACGGGCCCCGGGGCGTGGACGGCCCGGGCCCCGCTAGGATCTAATCTCATATGGAGCAGTCCTACAAGCGAGCTAAGTGAGAGACCAACGGCGCGGGCCGGCGGGCCGGGCCCCGGCGACGGACGGGTGTCAGACGGCGACCTCGTGGACCGCTTCGCGGCGTCGGGCGTCCGGGGCGGCCCGGGGCCGGCTGGGGCCTATTTACAACTATCTATATACAGAGGCAGCCACTACTACTGCGCATGCGCGAGCCACTTGAGCAATCTGCGTGCGGCGGCGCCGCGCCGGCGACGTACATTCAACATTAACTTGCGCGGACGCTGCGGCGCTCGGCGGCGGCACGCCACGCCAGGGGACGGGACACGACTAATCTCTTCAAAAATAATGATTTCCAAATTTGGTCCGTACGTCGTTGACTAACCCTGTGGTGTGTCGAACTGAGTCCGAAAGAAGGAATTAGAGACGACGGCAGGTCAGAGCTCGACGATAGGAGAGACATCGGAACTTTGGTTAAGATTTATCTATTAATCTAAGTCAATAAACTTACGGTAACTGCAACATTATTTAAACCTACGGTAGTCAAAACACATTAATTACTGTACTATGGTCTATGAAGCTAGGGCGATTCGGTCACATTAACAAGAAATAGGTATGTGGAGAATACATTTCAAAATAGATTAATAATAAGAAATCTTAATCTGTAACATGTAACATTGATCTATGTTAATACAATCGAACCGACTATTCTAGGTGAAACAACAGCGTAGGCGTGTGGAGGTTACAGCTGGAGCTCGTTCCCGCGACGAGCAGAAGAGGAGCGCTCGGCGCGGCGACGGCGGCTGCAGAGGTCGGTCCGGGCCCGGCGGGCCGCGGGGCCGGCGTGGCGTGCGGGCCGGGGCCCGCGGCTTCACGTGTCGTGTGCCGTGTTTGTGCTATGCGGGGTGGAGGGGGAGGATGGGCCGCTTACACATCCGCGTACTTAGACAATTTCTCGCGCAAGATGTGATTCTCCTTCTTCAGCAGCTCGACTTCTTGTCGCAGTCCCATATTCTGAAAAATCATACATAATATTTAAATAAATGAAATTCTACAATGTAGCCTAATGACTTCAGGGAGAAAAGTTGAATGAGCTTAAACAATAATTATTTATGTCTTCAAACTTAAGTAATATTAACTACCTATATAAATTCATTCATACAGCCACNAATTTTAAAAATATTGCAAAAACATTTTAATAATATTTTAAAATTGTTAGTATTTAAAAAAATACATTTAAGATGAGAAAAAAATTAATACAATTTAGGTCTCAAAATAAGATTAGGTAGAATATAAAAATGTTGTATAAAAATGTGTATAGTTAAAGTGATTAATGGTATAAAAAATAATTATAATATTTAGATTACATGATAGAGATTAATTAGGTACTAACGCAACACTTTTTCACTTTACATCACTTTTCACTTTTTGCACAAACACTATTCTGAAGTTGGCTGCCCTCATCAGGCAACGGTGTAGGCAGGAGCGCGCGGCATCGGCTGCTCGGGCCCCCTGCGGCTGGCTCGTGGACCTCGCAGTTCTCGCCTCAGCATGTGGGTGAACCGTTTTTTGCAAAAACGGAAACCCAGGGCACATATTGATATGAGTAATATGCCCACGATGACTATGGTTAGCATGTCCAACTTGCTATGGGTGATTTCGTGGAATAAATTGGTGTCTGCTTTATTCCCAGCTCCATTTTGTGCTATTATAACTTCTTCACGGCTCTGACTTTTACCCATGATTATTTTGGAAGAGTGTAGTTCGCTGATCGAAAGATGAAAGCGTAATGAGAATCATGAGATGAATTGATGAGCTTGTTCATCCAGCCATAAATCGCACTGAAGGCTTTATTAGGCGTCCAGATCGTGTTCTATGCTGACTGTTTTGATTGTTATTGTTTTCCATACTGATTTTGATATTAGATTCTGAGCTTGGAATGCGTGGGCTGGACTTATTTGATTGAGCGGGTTGGGTTTCTGTATCGCTGTGTACCAAAAATGCAGGCTTGAGTCGATCTATTGAAATAGATTTTATTTCCTCTGATACCATAACTTTGAAAACTTTTTTTCCATGTTCAATGACTTTGTAGGGTCCACAATAGGGAGGTGTTAGAGGTCTTGTTACATGATCGCAGCGGATGAAGACATGTGTGCATGTTTCTAGAGCTGGGTGCACAAACATTTTGTTTTGTCTGATTGATTTCCTTGGAACTGAAGATAATTTACGTAAATGCTCTCTTATGTTACGTAATAAGGTTTCGTTGTCAGGGATATTCGGCGTCGTCGGCTCGAAAAAATCACCTGGTAGCTTGAGAGTCGTTCCATAGACGAGTTCAGCTGCGGAAATGTGTGTATCGTCACGTAGACTGTTTCTTAAACCCAGCAGAGTAGTAGGCAATTCGTGTAACCAATTTTCGGTATTTCCACGGGCCATTAAAGCTGACTTGAGTGTTCTGTGCCACCTCTCGACCATACCGTTAGCTTGCGGATGGTAGGCTGTGGTATGTATTTTCGATATTCCCAGGCGTTTAGCTAAGTTGCTAAATAAATGCGATTCAAACTGCCGTCCTTGGTCAGTTGTGATCCTAGATGGGCATCCAAATCTCGTAATCCACTGAATGTAAAGTGCTTCTGAAACGCTTTCAGCGGTGATGTCTTTCAAGGGTACCGCCTCTGGCCATCCTGTTGCTCTATCAATCATGGTCAATAAGTACTTGTAACCTTGGCAATACGTCAGCGGTCCCACGATGTCTACGTGTAAGTGTTGAAAGCGATCACTATGCGGAAATGTTTTGAAAGGAGATATTGTGTGACGATGAACTTTAGATTTTTGACAATCTAAGCAAGTTCTTGTCCAGTTGTTGATATCCTTATTCATGGATTTCCAGAAATATCTACTTGTAATCATCTTTCTTGTAGTGCGCGTGCCGGGATGACTCATCTCGTGAATCGTTCTGAATGCGGTAACTCGAAACTCCTTTGGTAAGTAAGGTCGCGCTGATTGTTTTGATGTCTCGCAATAAATAAGTCCATTGCAGTTTGGATATTGAAATGTTTTGAATTGTAAATTATCAGATTTAAGCAATTCTTGTAGTTCCTCGTCGTTTTGTTGAGCTATCGATAGTTTGTTGTAATTTAACGGTGATGGCATTTCAATTTCTTCGATTCGGGAGAGAGTGTCAGCGACTACATTTTGAGATCCTTGAATGTGTTCAATTGAGGTACAAAATTGGCTGATATAGTCTAGGTGTCGAAGTCGTCTCGGGGTATCGCTGGTGCTCGTAGCTTGTTTATGTAGCGCAAACGTGAGCGGTTTATGATCTGTGAATATTGTGACTTGTTGGCCTTCGATCATAAAACGAAAATGCTTGACTGCCAAGTAGATGGCCAACAGTTCTCTATCATAAGCACTGTATCGTTGCTGAGCTTCACTGAATTTAGATGAAAAGAAACTCAAAGGTTGCCACTCTCCCTGAACTTTTTGTTGCAGCACTGCTCCTGCACACGTTCGGGAGGCATCTGTCATGATAGCGATGGGTGCACCGGTGACTGGATGTGAAAGTAATGCAGCTTGACGTAAACTATTTTTGCATTTCTGGAAAGCTTCTCTAGCTTCATCAGTCCAAGTTATTTTCGTTTTGTCTTTACGTTTCGTATTATGTAGATAGTTGTTTAATACAGCTTGGTCTTGAGCGGCGTTTGGTAAATGTTTACGGTAAAAGTTTAACATTCCCAAAAAACGACGCAGTTCTTCGATGGTGTTTGGCTCAGGAAATTCAGATATGGTTTTAACTCTGTCTTCCAACGGTGTAATGCCTTCGGTGGTCACGCGGTATCCCAAAAAGTCGATTTCTGATTTCCCAAAGTCGCATTTAGCGAGATTTATAGTTACTCCGTATTTATTCAAACGTTCAAAAACGATTTTCAGGTGTTCTCGGTGTTCAGAAATTGAGTTTGATGCAATCAAGGTGTCATCAACAAAATTGAATAAGAAATCTAAGCCTTCGAGGACGACATGATTCATGAAACGCTGGAAGGTTTGGGCGGCGTTTCTTAATCCGAAGCTCATGCGTGGGAATTCGAAAAGGCCAAACGGTGTGATTATGGCAGTTTTCTCTATGTCCTCTGAAGCGATGGGAATAAAATGATAGGCTCTATGCAGGTCAATTCTTGAAAAGATTTTCTTTCCCGTGAGCAGGTAAGTGAAGTCAGTTATACGTGGGATTGGATATCTATCTGGTTTTGTGATAGCATTCAAACCACGATAGTCGCCACACGGGCGTATTTCTCCATTCTTTTTGTTCACGACATGCAAGGCACTGGACCAGCAACTTTTAGAGGGTTGACAAATGCCGATCTGCTGCATGTAAGTAAATTCCTTTTTTACTTTTTCATACTTCTCAGGTGGTAGTGGGCGAGCGCGGGCGAACACTGGTGGGCCTGTAGTCTCAATATGGTGCACGACACTATGCTTCGGTGTGTCTTTATAACATACTGGTTTTGTGATATCTGGATATTCTGATAAGAGATCGTAGTACGGGTTTTTGATGTCGATTGTTTTGATCGAAGCGTCAGTGCAATTGACTATAGATCCGTTGACGTTTAGACTTGTCACCGAGTCCATAAGCTTGCGTCCGTGTACATCAACCAAAAGTTTGTGGTGGTCTAAGAAATCTGCTCCTAATATAGGTTGTTTGACGTCTGCCAATATAAAGGTCCATGAGTAAGGTCTTCGTAATTTCAGATTTAGCACTATGTTCTTGGTGCCATAAGTACGAATTTCAGTGCCGTTGGCAGCGTATAATTTATATTGTTCACTGTCATTGTGTTGGAAAGGCTTTTTCTTGGCGGGTAGAACAGATACATTAGCTCCCGTGTCAACCAAAAAACGTAGACCACTGTTTAAGTCGGTCACGCATAGGCGATGTGAAGGGGAGATGGTGCAGACATCCGCCACTGACTGCACCAAATCTAGTTTCCCGAAGTCTTGGTATTCATTTTGTTCCATTCGCACGGCTCTGTACATTTCTTAGCTCTATGGCGAAAACGCTGATGATAGTAGCACAGCTGCTGGCTCGAATTACTATCGGTGTGACGTGTCATTGACCGGCCTCGAGATGTCGATCGATTATTGTAACGATGTTTATAAAAGTTATTTTGCCTAGGTCTTGATCTTTGTAGTTCCAAAACTTGTAAACTCAACTGGGCGATCTGCGCTTGTAGTTGAGTGATGTCATTCGATGTCGAGGGCTGGTTGGTGGTTGAAACTTCTGATAATTGCAGCGGTCGTGTATTTTCCAAAACGGTATCCGCGATGGCCGCCAAGTTCTCCAGATCCTTGACTACACTGACAGCCAACACTGCTCGAATAGATGATGGTAGGTGGCTTTGCCACATCATGCTCAAAGTGTCGTCTGGTATTTTTCCCCTCGCCAAATCACGCATGTGACGCAGTAGCTGCGACGGTTTCTGGTCTCCTAGGTCAATTTCGCTGAGTAATTTTTGTAATTGTCGATTTTCTGACTCTTCATATACGGCTAACAATCTTGTTTTCAGAGCTTCATATTTCTTGGATTCAGGTGGTTTCAGTAAAATATCACTTACTTGTTTTATGACGTCTTTTCCCAGTTTGGTTACCACTAAGTTGAATTTTGCCTCGTCGCTAATTTTCTGTGGTGTCAAAATTGCTTCGCACTGTACGAACCATAAGCGTGGTTGATCGCACCAGAATTCAGGAAGTCTTGATGAAACTGTGACTGCTGATATTTCAGACGTTTGCGAGGGTGGTTCTTGATGCGCCATTTTGATGATGCAGTGTCTTGTATCCGTAGCTCTCCGGTTTTGAGTTGAATCCCCGTGACTATGCGCCTCTTGAAATCTCAAATCGGTGAGATCCGCTGGTGGAAGGCCAATTTGAGATGTGCAATCACGGAGATCACGTCGGGGTCACCAATGTGAAGAGTTGGATACTTGGTTGTTGTAGATAGAGCTTCTTCGTAGGAGATACGTAGATAAAACACCAGACAATAGTTGATTAATATATTTGATGTTGTTCGTGCAACAGTGGTACAAAGAGTGAAGTAATAATTAATTGAATATAAAACGAAGACTAGTTATTATGAAAAAAAAAGGAAACTGTTAAACAAAGAAGGCTTAATTGATTTAAGCAAAGTTAGGATTTCCGAAATTGCAGAAACAGAATCAAAATGCCGGATTGAACTGCATGAAGTTCAAATGGAAAACGAACGGAAGAAAGGGAGAAACTTGGATCTTGAGCATCAATTATTACAGGAAAAACTTAAATATTACACTCACATTAATAAAGAATAATAAGTCTTTTGATGTTAAAGTTTTTCAAGTACTAACAGATTCTAAATAATAAGTTAGTTCCTCCCTTACTTCTGTTTGTTTTTAATTTGTATTTTATGCAGTTCCAATCCGCATTTTGATTGTGTTTCTGCAATATATTTAGACGGCTATGAATATGTTTACTAGTCATAACTTAATAAGAGTTTGAGATTACTATTAACTAGCTGTTGCCCACGACTCCGCCTGCGTAGACTACTATTTCTGTAACCTACAGGATCTGTGCATTTTTCCAGGATAAAAAGAAGCCTATATGTTATTCGAGACTATATAATCTATCTGTTTTAGCAATTTATTTGTTTATAAGAATTGAACTGTGATTTTTAGTAAGTAAGTTTAATAATTGTACTTAAATTAGTGATATAAAGTAAATACACATATGCCTAGTCACAAACATTCGCCTTTATAATAATAGTGTAAATTATGGTTATTTTGTTTTAAATGTAGAAGGTTGATAACCTCCGAATAGAAACGTTTATACTTAAGCAATTTCTTTGTTTTAAAGAATTGAACTGTGATTTTTAATAAGTAAGTTTGTTGAAACTAATTGTACTTAAATTAGTGATATAAAGTAATTTGTTTTGAATTTTTGCAGAATAATNAGAATAGAAACATATTAGAGCTTCCCTTTATGATTAAAAACTAAATATCTAATTTAATCATCGAAATGGAAATGTATGTACCAAATAGTCGCAATAGAATGTGATATCAATCAGTGATATCGATATGTCACAAATCACAAATACTTTACACTAGCATTTCACCGTGGCTTCGCCCGCGTAAAATTTTGTCTGTCACAGAAAAACTATCGCGCGCGGCCCTACAAAACGATCGTCCTTTTCCGGGACTCAAACTATCTCTATACCTTCATCAATATCGATTCAGTTCTTTAGGAGTGAAAGCCTTACAGACAGACAGAATTACTTTCCCATTTATAATACTAAAGTAAGGATTAGTTTGACAATATCGAGCTGATTCAAGAAAGTCTTGCTAAAGGCTTTTCTTTCCGCTCCAACGCTTACGCAAACGATACTCGCGTGACAGGAATATTACTGGAATATAACTTGGCAGGAGAACACTGACAGGTGGGAACATGGCCGCTGAAATACAGGGTGATTTATTGACGCGAAAATCCCATATTATTTGAAGAGGAGGAGTTGTTAGATTGAACTTTACTTCGATATCTCGAAGCCATGTTGAAATCGCATAAAAATTTTCACAAAATAGGTACTTACCAATTGGTTTACTGATAATAAAAACCCAAATAATAAAACATAGAATGAAATATAGGTCTACCCAATGCCTTTGTTCCTTCTTAGTTTCCAAGTCCATAGCAGTTTGACATAAGGGCAAGTGACAAGCGTGATATTCGATATGAGTAATACAACTAAGTTATGTGGTCAGGCTTAATTAACTCGTCATATAATCTGATATAAGTCTCTAAAACATTTCTTTTTCATAAAATAGACGTGTCTGAATTATATTTGGTTAATGTTCTAATAAACCAATGTGTCGTAAGAAGCGACTTAGAGCCTACACATCAAACAGAGAACGGGCAGCAGCGCTCTCTGAAAAACATCAATCTTTTAAACTGCGATCTCCAACCCGCCTGCCAAGCGTGGGGATTATGGCAAAACCCTCCACTTTAGTGGAGGAGGCTCATAGTCCAGCAGTGGACTGTAAAGGGCTGTTGATGATGATGATGAATGTTCTAATTAAGGAAGTTAGCTTTGGTAAGGTAATTAGCACACAGAAAAACATTACCAACCGAAACAAAAACGTCTTCCTTTTTGCAGTCGGTTAAAAATGAAAAAGTACTTAGCATTGTTAAACTGCCGTTATAGTACCTCCTGGGTATAAATGTTATAAATAGAATAAGAATAACAGTTCCATTTCCATAGTACCTACATAACGTCGGATTTTCTTTGATGTAACAAAAAGTCGGTGCAAAGCTCTTTTGATGGAAAAACTTATTTACCTTATAAACTTCATTTGTACAAGGCTGAGAATAACTTATTTATAAGAGAACGTTTCCGATTTGAGCGTGGGAGGCCATTGCTGGGAAGTGGGTATTCGAATAATAAGTCCAGATAGGGAAGGAATTGGCATAACGTATTTACAAAAAACACAGATATTTTATTAGGACTGAAGAATCCAATGAACTTCAAAATTTTCCCTCTTCAACTTGTTGGAAATATTGGATATCTAATAGTAATTCTAGTAAAATATAAAGACATAAACATAAATCATAAACAGGTCATGTAAAATTCAAACTTGTCTATTAGGTTTCGGGAAAATATCTTTACATAAGAATACTGAAAAAAAGTACTCGAAAATCGTTAGATATTCATAATAATTCATTTTTGTTTCATCAGTGGGCGGATGATAAACAAGAATGTTTCGGTACAAGTTATTTTTGTGCGAAATTATTCCAAGAGTTGTCCGTTTTCTTACCTAAATAAAAACAAGAGAAACATCCTAAAATACAACTTATTTTACTTTTAAGTAATGTAAGTATTTAACTTTAATGTAAGCCATGTATTTTTAGGCTGCTTAAAAATATAATTCTGTTTTTGTAGGTTTACTGAGAAAAAGCTCAAAATAATCTGCCTGACTAACCCAGTGAGGACAGCGCTTTAATGGTAGAGATTTCAATTATTTCAATTTATAACTAGATTTTATTTCATGATAAAAAGCGAAACCACACTGGACTTCATCATCCAATTAGACACGGTCTGCACCTAAGTACTTTACATTGAATTTTATCAAGAAGAAAGTTCGGAGAAGAAAGTTCTCGAGTGGCTACCACGGAGAGGAAAACGTAGTGTGTACTTAGGCCTCCTACTCGGTAAACCGACGATCCAGTGAAGATCACAGGCAGCACCTTGATGCGGACCGGTCGTTTTTTTCCACAACGAACGACATATTGTTGTGGAAATCCTTAGGTGAGGCCATTATCCAGCAGTGGGCGTTATTTTTATGTTTTACCTTTCATAGCCACTAGTGAGTGACAGGACCTTGCTCGCCTACCGGTTAGCGCATATAGTCGTCATTGTCAACGATAAGTTGTAAGATTATCGCCCGTATTCACAAACATTACTATAAGTCCGCCTGGCTAGCTACCACCATCTTACCTAAGTTTGTCGCCATAACAACAATGTTAACAGCATTGTTGTGTTCCGGCAGTTAGAGGTAAGATAGCCAGTTCCTCCGTGGTTGAGGATTCCGGGTGAAGCTCGCTTCCACCTTCGGCCTGATCATCACTTACCATCAGGTGAGATACAGGCCAAGAGCTTCCTCGTCGTGAATAAAAAAATAAAATAAAAAGAAAGGTCTCACAGTGCGCGCAGACGCACAGGATGACACACGAACCAATCACAGAGCTCTATTCAACGCTGTGTGTCCGATTTTCTACTTCACTTAAGCAAACATCGTTTGTGAGTATACAAAGTCCATATAAACGCCGACATAAATTAATTCTAATTTACTGAAAACGAACATTCAGAGAGCCATTATAACTAATTGAAGGAAATGATTGTTACAAGTTATGGCTCAGATTTGCGTATAACGACGGCTCCGGGAAACAAGTATTAAACGTTTAGTAGGCGCTGTAAAGCCTTAAATTACATTTTTATGGTGGAACGTAAGTAATCGTTATAACGCAAAGCTGCTTCATTATTTCTTCACGTCCATCTTCCAATATGACTTTGTAAGAGCAATATCTATACTAATATTATGAGTTTGTTTGTTTATTTGCTTGAGCGCGCTAATATCATTCCAATTTGGAATAAATATTTTTGTGTTGGATAGCTAGATAGGAAGGCTTCAGGCTATAACATCACCCTACAGACAAAGGGGCGGAGCAGTAAAGAAAAATGTTGCCAAAATGGGAAATAGTAATTATTCAAACTATTTCACGCGTACATAGTCGCGGGCACAGGTATTACCTACGTCAAAACCTCAGCTTAGGTTTTCTGTGGTATGAAAATCCAACACGATATCAAATTACACATTTTTTGTTGCAAAATAACCCGTATTACAAAGTGATAAGATACCACTGTGGTTAGTATGACGTGTCATTCGTATTTACGAGGTAAGGAGGGTTTCATTATTTTTATAACTTGCACAGAACCCAAAATACTACAAATCGAATGAAACCTACAGAAGCATTCACACAGCTGTCGGTTCTCGAGGCGCTGGCGGAAACATTAGGCCCGGCGCACACAACATGCTCACACGACATAATTTATTATATTTAAATTTTTTTTGAGCGTCTAACGCCCATATTCACAAACATTACTATGAGTTCTCACAGTGGACGTGGGCGCACAGGGTGACCCATCAACCAATCACAGAGCTCTTTTCAACGCTGTGCGTTCGATTTGCTGCTTCACTTAAGCAAGCATCGTTTAGAACACGGGCGTAAGTTTTAAACAAAAAGCCAACAGTTTTTTATAAAGATATTAATCCTATTAACAACTTTAAGTAGGCAAGCTTCAATGTAAGTGTATCCCGGATCATAAAAACCAAAATCCAGCGCTGGCTCTATGGCTCGTACAACGATACAACGGTCAAAGCTCTTCAAACTTTTAGATCTAAGCCTGTAAATTGGTAGTTTGAAATAAACTACGAGCGATCACAGGTTAGGATAATCCTTGAGAGCCATTAATTTTAAATAACTTAGCTTCTTCTCAGCACTTGCCAAATGTTGATCTCGAAGCGCTGGTAGGGTAAAAAGATTATGAGACATGTAGAGGCTCCTTAAGAGCAAAATATTTAACGATTTGTAAGCACTATTTATTAGTCTATACAAACAAAGAAATTTTGACTTTGACTTTTTTTATTTTACAGAAATAAAAAAAATGTTCACGTTATAAAAAACTTTTCATTGTTGTGAGCGAGGGCCTTACAATGCTCTCAGTTCACGGCGCCATAGATCTCCACCGTCTGCCCTGGGCAAGATCCTCATCTGTCAGGAACAGCGAATCTAATAAAAGAAAACCTTTTTTTAAGAAAAAGCCTTTTCTACTTGACGAAAGGAACGGATTTAAGGATAACATAGTTATTCCAGCGATAACTACAAAGGATTACGATAAGCATGTTTAAATTTTTATGTTCAATTTTTGTATAAAAAAATATGCTTCCTAAGTAGGTATTTTGTTTGTTCACTCATAATGGTCCAATCAAGAGGCTGTGTGGTTTCGATTGCCTTGCAAAACTATGTATTTTCCTACAATTTCAAGGTGTTCTAACAAGAGCAAGAAATACAGTTAGAAGAAGAAAATAGTCATTACACATTTTGTCATTTTATTAGCCTCTAAACTATTGCACAAAATATAATTTCCTTGATTGACTTTTCTATCAAACGGTGCTCGATACGTTCATTTCCTTGTCCTAGATCAGGCTATTACGTTACCGTTTGATGTCTTCTTTGATAACGTGGTTAGCCTTAACCGTTTACCTTTAAACTTTGTTGCACACTAACCACAGAGCACAGTCCACGTGGCTCTATGATCGATATTAATTAGCTTCGAAAGGTAATCAATTTTGCATGGCAAAGGCCGGGGTTTCCGTATTAGCTGTAATATAGCTAGCTTTCATTTATTAATTAACTTTTGAAATCTAAAATATATAACTCAAAGGTGAATGACTGACTAACTGACATAGTGATCTATTAACGCACAGCCCAAACCACTGGACGGATCGGGCTGAAATTTGGTATGCAGGTAGATGTTATGACGTAGGCATCCGCTAAGAAAGGATTTTACGAAACTCAACCCCTAAGCCCCTTAACGGAATCCACGCGTACGAAGTCGCGGGCGGCCGCTAGTATTTAGTATTAGATACATGAAGTCACGACGAGTTCTAGTATTGTGTACTTGAACATATACAGGGTCCTTCTAAACTAGCTACATTCCTTTTAATGGGGGCATCTATACGGTACACTGAACAAGTTCACCAAATTTGAGTATGTGTTTTATAATGATTTTACAAAGTTACATTTTCTAACAAAAATAAAAATTCATTTCGTCTTACATAATGGAACATGATGTATTTTTTACTCACACAACAAAGCTGTAGTGTATTCATTCTGCACAGGAACACGAGACACAACACACACAACGCTCACTACCACTGCACACTTTTTTGTTGTTTACACTCACGTCATAACAATTCACAGCAGTCGTCACAGCTGATAGCCGATTTGCTGATCGACTGATTGGGCGAGCTATCACTTTAATGTTGCAGGCCTACTCTCATATCGTTGTCTATCCTTATTATCTTATGTTAATCACAGTAAAACGGACTCACGATACCATCGAAAAATCAATCTGCAAAGGCCATGATTTTTAAGGCGCGTCTTAGTAAATTTATTTGCATTTGTGCATCTGTGCGTCATAGTTCACTTCACGAGCACTACAAAACGCACCTTCACACAAGAAAGCTAATCAAAAACTGAATTAAATCAAAGCGCACGCGCCGACAAATGCCGACAAGCCGCACGCCTTTTGTTGACACAAAGACGCCGACGCCGCCAAAGCAAGAGCCGAAAAGTTGGCATAAGCGTACAGTCGACGACAAAAAAGAAACTTATTTGTTTATTATTTTATCTGCTTGCTTTCGATTTCAATTGATTCGAATCTAAATTGTGGTGTTGAGTATTTCATGGTAAAATATCCTATAACAGATAATAATTAAAAATTAATCGAACTTATTGTTTTGTGAAGGTAATTCAATGGCCTAGTCAATTATTTAGAAACATTAAATTAGACTATTGAAGCAAATAAAACTCTTCAATTTGTTTGTATTGATATTCCATTTATCCTAAATCAAAGTCCATTCTTAAATTAATCGTTAATGTCATCATTTCTATTACAATAGAAAAGTAGATGAGGTAGGTAGGTACCTAATTAGTTAAATAAAATTTCCGAATCATTTCCGTTCCAACTTGGTATTTATTTATGACCTATCTTATGTACCTGTGATTTAACAATAAACACAATTTTAATTTGAATAGTAAAAAAAAGTTTGTTGCATTTCTTAATTTTATTTTGGTGAGTGTACATTGCGCTAGCCGGCGGCCGGCGGCACAAACGAAAATGCTTGACTGCCATGTAGATGGCCAACAGTTCTCTATCATAAGCACTGTATCGTTGCTGAGCTTCACTGAATTTAGATGAAAAGAAACTCAAAGGTTGCCACTCTCCCTGAACTTTTTGTTGCAGCACTGCTCCTGCACACGTTCGGGAGGCATCTGTCATGATAGCGATGGGTGCACCGGTGACTGGATGTGAAAGTAATGCAGCTTGACGTAAACTGTTTTTGCATTTCTGGAAAGCTTCTCTAGCTTCATCAGTCCAAGTTATTTTCGTTTTGTCTTTACGTTTCGTATTATGTAGATAGTTGTTTAATACAGCTTGGTCTTGAGCGGCGTTTGGTAAATGTTTACGGTAAAAGTTTAACATTCCCAAAAAACGACGCAGTTCTTCGATGGTGTTTGGCTCAGGAAATTCAGATATGGTTTTAACTCTGTCTTCCAACGGTGTAATGCCTTCGGTGGTCACGCGGTATCCCAAAAAGTCGATTTCTGATTTCCCAAAGTCGCATTTAGCGAGATTTATAGTTACTCCGTATTTATTCAAACGTTCAAAAACGATTTTCAGGTGTTCTCGGTGTTCAGAAATTGAGTTTGATGCAATCAAGG
Organism: Ostrinia furnacalis; assembly: GCF_004193835.3. NCBI lineage: Eukaryota > Metazoa > Arthropoda > Insecta > Lepidoptera > Crambidae > Ostrinia > Ostrinia furnacalis. The sequence continues at coordinate 29,227 of NW_021131108.1, forward strand.
TGTCATCAACAAAATTGAATAAGAAATCTAAGCCTTCGAGGACGACATGATTCATGAAACGCTGGAAGGTTTGGGCGGCGTTTCTTAATCCGAAGCTCATGCGTGGGAATTCGAAAAGGCCAAACGGTGTGATTATGGCAGTTTTCTCTATGTCCTCTGAAGCGATGGGAATAAAATGATAGGCTCTATGCAGGTCAATTCTTGAAAAGATTTTCTTTCCCGTGAGCAGGTAAGTGAAGTCAGTTATACGTGGGATTGGATATCTATCTGGTTTTGTGATAGCATTCAAACCACGATAGTCGCCACACGGGCGTATTTCTCCATTCTTTTTGTTCACGACATGCAAGGCACTGGACCAGCAACTTTTAGAGGGTTGACAAATGCCGATCTGCTGCATGTAAGTAAATTCCTTTTTTACTTTTTCATACTTCTCAGGTGGTAGTGGGCGAGCGCGGGCGAACACTGGTGGGCCTGTAGTCTCAATATGGTGCACGACACTATGCTTCGGTGTGTCTTTATAACATACTGGTTTTGTGATATCTGGATATTCTGATAAGAGATCGTAGTACGGGTTTTTGATGTCGATTGTTTTGATCGAAGCGTCAGTGCAATTGACTATAGATCCGTTGACGTTTAGACTTGTCACCGAGTCCATAAGCTTGCGTCCGTGTACATCAACCAAAAGTTTGTGGTGGTCTAAGAAATCTGCTCCTAATATAGGTTGTTTGACGTCTGCCAATATAAAGGTCCATGAGTAAGGTCTTCGTAATTTCAGATTTAGCACTATGTTCTTGGTGCCATAAGTACGAATTTCAGTGCCGTTGGCAGCGTATAATTTATATTGTTCACTGTCATTGTGTTGGAAAGGCTTTTTCTTGGCGGGTAGAACAGATACATTAGCTCCCGTGTCAACCAAAAAACGTAGACCACTGTTTAAGTCGGTCACGCATAGGCGATGTGAAGGGGAGATGGTGCAGACATCCGCCACTGACTGCACCAAATCTAGTTTCCCGAAGTCTTGGTATTCATTTTGTTCCATTCGCACGGCTCTGTACATTTCTTAGCTCTATGGCGAAAACGCTGATGATAGTAGCACAGCTGCTGGCTCGAATTACTATCGGTGTGACGTGTCATTGACCGGCCTCGAGATGTCGATCGATTATTGTAACGATGTTTATAAAAGTTATTTTGCCTAGGTCTTGATCTTTGTAGTTCCAAAACTTGTAAACTCAACTGGGCGATCTGCGCTTGTAGTTGAGTGATGTCATTCGATGTCGAGGGCTGGTTGGNTGTCGGCTCAAATAACATATTGTATCCTCCACTTTTCCAATACGTCCCAATTCCAAATCGTAGCCCAGAACCTATTTTGTCACATTCATCTAATTCCAATCCTATCAGGAATACTCCAAAACAACAAAATACTGCTCGAATGCCATCACCTAATCCGACAACTGCACTGAATCATACAATATCCCTACAAACTACGTATCCTCCTGTTTTACATATTCCAGATTCGAATCAATACCCAGACGACAATTCACAATCAATTACATTTCATTCAATTACCGGTCACAGATTATTTTCAAAATTTTAAGTGCAGTCAGGAATTATGGTTGTGGTTTGTGCACCTAAATTGAAAAAATAACACTTACGAGCCAAACAACAAGCAGAATATGAAGGTAAATCTGGCTGCTCAAGTCCTAAGCCACTCAGTAGCGGCAGGCATGTTTGGCAGAATAGCACAAGGTATGTTGATATTATTTTTAAACGATTTTATTTAGTAATTGTAAACATTTTGCTCATTGTGTGTGTTTTGAAAATAACCATGTTGTATATCTGTCACATTATTCACTACCATATTCTTATCAAAAGTGTAAATTCATGAAATATCTGGTAGGTTTATAGGTTGTTTTAAAATTATTATTGTTTTTAACTTTATTTATTTTATTTTATTTCAGGAAAATTGTCCACTGAGGCAACAGTAACTGCTGAACTTATTTCAAACATGGATAAATTGTTTCACTGTGTCAACAGTGACAGCTGTTGGATTTCGTATTTTTGCGGTTTGTAAAAATAAAATTATTGTAGGGTAAGCTTGCAAATATTTTAAATCCTATCATCTCCCATCCCTTTCCAACATGTGCACTTTTGCTGTTGCCGTCTTCGTCTATCACCGCGATCTACGAATGTGCAACGCATACGGTGGTCATCACCCTTCCTATTTTGCGCCTACGCTGAGACAGACGTGTCCTGATTAATTTGTGCGTGACCTATATTTTATATCGATTTTGTGCAAGACAGCTCTAAAGAACAGTAATTGCCAAGCGCTCGGCTCGGAACCATCATTTATGGCTTGTGAAACCTGGAGAGTGCCCGACGGAGATATTACTGGTAAGTGCGCATGTTTCCTTTCCAAATTTCCTGTCGCCATTTTTCTTCAGTCTCTTCGTCCCAGTTAGTATTTGCAAGCTTACAACTGCGTTCTTTAGGCATCTGTTTAAGCATCCGCAGAAATACAGTCCACTAATATATCGAAAACCTAGCCTAATAGGTCATGAACCAAAATTTATAAATTTAACCGCCATCTTATTTCAAACCAAAAATGATGTAGGATTTAGGCTACTACAACAGCAGTAATTTAAAAACGTTTTACGTTTTTAACGTATCTATCTGAAAAATCACCCCATTTAAACCAGTTCAAGAAAATGAAAATTTTTTTGGAATCTGCTCAATTTGTAGGGTGTCAAATTTCACCTCCACTGAAAGAAGGGTGGATCTGGACCCTTAATGGGATTGAGAAAATTTATCAAAATTTAAAAAAGAAGCATAATATTGTTTCCCTCTCAACACGTCTTCTTCAACAAGATCTTCTAGAAAATTTATTCGGCACAATCAAAGGAAACTGTGGTGCTAATTATAACCCAAATGCTGAGCAGTTTGTTGGTAGATTAAAAACGGCCATATTATCCAACCTTGCTCAGATGGAAACAGGAAATTGTGAAAAAGGCAATTTTGACACAATTTCAAACTTTAAACACATTTTATTACAAATTCCTACAAACAAAAGTGCTGAACCTGAAATTTAAATGACGCCGCTTCTTTCAGACATGCTATCTTCGATGGATACTTCATTTGAAAAAAGTTTATCTGATACAAGTGAATCTAAAGCCTGTGCGTATGTTTGCGGGTTTTTATTTAAAAATCTAAAGAATAATTGCCTCAATTGCGAAACAACTTTGAAGGCCTCAAATACGGACATTGCTATTTACACATTTATAAAATTTAAAGAGTATGATGACATGAAGTTAAAACTTAAATAGGGCATCTTTAGATTTAATAAAATGTGTGGAAAGTTGTGCCACTATGAGTAATAATTTTTATTCGGTATCATCATCTATAAATTTAAAACACAAGCTCTCAAAGAAACTGATTGAACAAATTAATTTCAATTTTTTATCAAAGTGTGAAACACAAAGATACCAATAAAAAAATTATAATAAACAGTGTATTTCACAACCATAAACGATTTTTTACATTGAAAAAACCGCGAGTTTTCTGAAGCTGAAATCACAGAAGACGTCGTACTGTTGCGAATCTTTGTATAATAAATTGTTTCAAGTCATAATATCATACATCACGTTCATTACTTCATTTTGGTACTTGAATGATAAGAAATATATTCATTTACACATTGTTTTTTTTTACAGAATGATAAAATTTACTTTCGTTATTGAATAATAATCATTTACATCAAAGGCGGTAATTACGACGCCATTTTCGCTCGCGCATGTGTCATCATTCTTAAATGACATTTCGTTTCCAAGGTTGAAGGCACAAAAAGGGTTAATAGAAGTTGATTGAAATTCAGTAAATCTCCAACAACAACACAATCAAGTGAAAAAGGAAATACTGTACACTTAATATTATGTGACCTCACGCACGGTCAGTTGGAATGCTTGTCTGTGGAAATTGGTAAGAATTTAATCTCGCCAAGAAAAGTGTTAAGGCCCCAGTACACAATGGCCCATACTGACCCACTACAATCCTCGTGAGTACGTAAATATGGTTTACTGTTACGGGAGGGCACGTGGAAACGCATCTGAAGTCGCATCGGTAAGTACTTATACTTAGCTCTAAACTTAAACAAATGCCAAAGGAATGTGTTCTTTTTTAATGTAGGAAGTGAATAATCTGGTAAAGAAGAACGGTCACGCCCCATACAAAAAAAAACCCAGACCCGACGGAAACGAGACATACCTCAGTTTTTTGTCATGTCTTAATTATTTTAATGACTTAAAAACCCCGAACCCTTTTAAGGATGATCGTCCTGGTCAGACATGGTATTTAAACTTTCTGAAAAGACATCCTGAAATATCAGTTAGATCAGCAGAAGGAATCAATAAAGCTCGCGCGAGGGTGACTGAACAATCTATACGATTGTGGTTCCGGGACCTTAAACAATTTTTAGCGCAAGAACGACACTTGGACCTCACAGATTGTTTACAATTTGGTCCGTCCACTCTTGAACCTTGGGCACACTCTAGTAATGGACAATTTGGGCACTATTTGCCGTTTGGCGTTAGGCGATAGCTCAAGTGGCGGTACATCAGAGAGATTAACGCGAGAATTGATGCGATGAAGCGGCCACATTACGTATTGTCAGTGCGTTCAGAGCGCAACGGGAGCGAACGTATTGTTTTAACGGATTTGCCTCAAAATCGCACGTTTTTGTCTCGAAATACGAACTATGGCGACGACATGGAAGTAACGAGAAAGTAATTACTCTTCTTGATATTCTGCAAACAGAACCATGTTTGTGGGATCCGAAACTAAAATGTTTCAAGAACCGTGGAACGCAAAGTGATGTCTGGCGCCGAATAATGGATACATTACCTTTTCAAACAACTGTTGAAGAAATAAAAAAGAAGAAGGTTTTCCAATCAAAAAACAAGAACTGTTAGATACTGTGCAAAAAATTTAAAGACTTAAAAACCCCGAACCCTTTTAAGGATGATCGTCCTGGTCAGACTTGGTATCTAAACTTTCTGAAAAGACATCCTGAAATATCAGTTAGATCAGCAGAAGGAATCAACAAAGCTCGCGCGTTGGTGACTGAATAATCCGATTGTGGTACCGGGAACTTAAACTATTTATCGCGCAAGAACGACACTTGGACCTCACAGATAGTTTACAATTTGGTCCGTCCGCTCTTGAACCTTAGACACACTCTAGTAATGGACAATTTGGGCACTATTCGCCTTAACCGAGAATAGTGCCGAAACATTGCCGTTTGGCATTAGGCGATAGCTCAAGTGGCGGTACATCAGAGATTAACGCGAGAATTGATGCGATGAAGCGGCCACATTACGTATTGTCAGTGCGTTCAGAGCGCAACGGGAGCGAACGTATTGTTTTAAAGGATTTGCCTCAAAATCGCACGTTTTTGTCTCGAAATACGTACTATGGCGACGGAATGGAAGTAACGAGAAAGTAATTACTCTTCTTGATATTCTGCAAACAGAACCATGTTTGTGGGATCCGAAACTCAAATGTTTCACGAACCGTGGAACGCAAAGTGATGCTTGGCGCCGAATAATGGATACATTACCTTTTCAAACAACTGTTGGCGAAATAAAAAAGAAGAAGGTTTTCCCATCAAAAAACAAGAACTGTTAGATACTGCACAAAAAATTTAAAGACTTAAGGATAAAAACCCCGAACCCTTTTAAGGATGATCGTCCTGGTCAGACATGGTATTTAAACTTTCTGAAAAGACATCCTGAATTCTGAAATATCAGTTAGATCAGCAGAAGGAATCAACAAAGCTCGCGCGTTGGTGACTGAATAATCTATACGATTGTGGTACCGGGAACTTAAAGTATTTTTAGCTCAAGAACGACACTTGGACCTCACAGATTGTTTACAATTTGGTCCGTCCGATCTTGAACCTTGGGCACACTCTGGTAATGGACAATTTGGGCACTATTTGCCTTAACATTTGTGCCAGATAGCCTCAAGACCAGGACCACACACAATATGCGCACGAGTGGCCTTTAGCCAAACACACAACGGATATGATGGCCATCGTCGTGTGGAAAAGAAATGCATGGATATTTCAAATATAAACCACAAGTAGTCCTCAACTATAACCTCTCCATGGGGGGCATCGACAAGAAAGATCAAATGCTGCAGGCGTTCCCCATGGAAAGGTTTAAAAACCAGGTATGGCATAAAAAACTTTTCCCTGGACTTCTCAATGTGACATCTCAGAAGCTCGATAATGAAGACAAGACCCATGTCGTGAAATCAGATAGAAAAAACACCTTTACAGGGTTTCTAACCTGCATAAAAAGTATGAAAGCTCTTTACAATGAGCATATTCAATGCGATATATTCCCGCATACAAGCTCAGTCAAGGTCCTCTTTAACTTTTGTTCGGGAATATACGGGAACACAGTGGGTTAATACCAACCCCACAGCAAGACAATTTCATGCGATTACTAACGCTAAAAGCGGAGCTCAGGGACATGGATACCGGAAATTACCAATTGCTTGAAAATAATAGTTATTGTGAATTACGTTTGATTTAGTAAAAGTGAAATCATAAAATTGTGTCTTATTTATACCCAGCTTCTACCCATACTAACATGCTCATTAACTTCAAAATGAAGTCGGTTCACAAATAAATATGTCTATAAAAGCGCGTTACCTTAGCGATAATTCTGAATAGGATGACATAAAGCCAAATATACGAACAGGCTCTTTATGAGGTTCAGATACTCGTTAAAATCATCACCGAATTCGGCTCTCACGAACAGGCCGTTTTTGATGAGGTTAATGTAACTTGTTACAAATTGTAACAAAAAGTTCCCAAAGTCAGTCTTGTCTGACTTTCTGACTGATAGCGAATTGGACCAATCGCGAATTGGACTAATCGCGAATTTGTGAATTTTTCACGATTGGACCAATTGCGCCTACACGGGTTGACGTGGTTGAAAATACTCGTGACGAATGGTTTTTAAAGTCGTTCCTGAGAAATTTTCAAGAGAAGGCACTTTACTTACGCAGGACAACAATTTAGTTTCTTGGTCCTATCCTGAAGAACACCGAACAATAAGGCTAAAAACGTCTTGGTGCTTTTTGTATCAGACCAGCCGTTCTTTTTTCTTCATAGCCACTTTTCAACTATTTTCTTTAATTTACATTAAGTTTCATTGCAGTCTTGACTGTGCCATTCCCAAGAAAACGGACAGGGCACGCATAATTCTCAACAGAGAAAAGAAAATTTCGGAAAAAAAACCGAAAACACCGTAATTTCGTGGACTCACTGCCACGTGCTACACTTGGGCCCACACTTACTTAAATTTTGGTTGGGCAGTGCTCGGTGGCGAGCCTCTGCGCTGTGTCCTGCTGTATTAGCTGCTGTCGCCGGATTTTTCCTCCGTTGAAGGAGGAGTTTGGCACCGGCTGATTTGCTGTGCCGGACATTTGCTACAGCCAACGGGTGTGAAGGGGGTTGAGCCGAGCGGTGTGGTGAAGTAGACAGCGCGTTAATTTTAAATTTATTTTAAGTGTTTGGTACCAGCCAAACGGCCCAACGACCCACCCCTCTAAATAAATTCTTTTTTTTTGGTGTTTAGTGGATAAACAATAAATTGTTATTTTTCTAAATCAATTTTTATTTTGTCCCGGCAATTTTCCAATAATATCACTACATTCAATGTCTTTGAATCAAATGAAATACCATCAACAAGCAAGTGTGAAAAAAAAACATCACATTATAACATACAGATTGATGTGATTCGCAGTGTGGATTCGCAAACTACACCAGGCGCTTTATAAAAAAAAATGAGAAAAATTGCCGATGAAAACAAGACTTTTCATCGGCAAATTTTGTTAACGCTTCATTGACAAGAAAAGTAAACAAGTTGTGATGATTAGAGATGCAGTATTTCTTGAAAACAGTATAAGCCAGAAAATCTATGACCAAAAAGCAAAACAGACCCCAGATCGATGAGATCGGAGAGGAAGACAAATATTTTAAAACATTAATTCGCATTGAAATGACCCTGCATAAAAACGAAAATTTATTCTTGGATCAAAGAACGTATTTTCTTCAGTATTCTTAATAACCTATTACTTTAATAACTCATTTTGTGGTTTCTAGGGAGTCGATAAATAGTTTGAGTGTTTCTGCTATATAGCGTATAAAACTTCTTAACTTTTCGCAAACGAGACTTACTAATCGTTCTTGGAGTCATTTAAACAGTAACTAGCAGTATTTCAAGAAATACCGAAAAATACCGAAATTTTGATAATACCCGTGATTGAAATTTCAATACCGGTATAAAACTTATTCCGGTATTCCATGCCCTATCCATATGTAAAACACGTGAAAATTACCAAAGATGTATTGAAGATTTAGAACAACCTTATGAAATCAAATAAATCCATAAGCCGTCGATTGGCTCTGAAATGGGATTTATAGAAAATTCAATATGAAGCACTTGAAGCATTTCCTTCATTGGAAAAATACATCGCACGTAAAATTTATGTACAACTCTCTGAAATTGGTAGCTTGATAGATGATGAAGAGTTAGCAGGATTACCTAGCGAGTTTGCCCAACTAATAATGGCCATCGAAGGGTCTCAAATTACTCTCCCACAACTGAAATTGTGATAAATAGACTGAAGCAAGGTGATTGTTACGACAATCACCATACCAACACAATCAGAAGCAGGATCTACAAAATGGAGCACATTGCATTTGTCAGTACGGTAAAAGATATAGGAAGATAATTGAAATGATCATCTATAAAGTTTTCGATATGAGAAATACGCATCATTATTACTATTTTATTATTATTTTACTTATTTACTATTTTATTAATGATAAATATATTGGATGTCTGAGAAAAGCTTCAAATCTGTAAATACCTCTGACAGCACAGTAAGTAGTAGAAGAAGCAGAAAATTGGCACAGAAACTCCATCGCAGAACTCTTAATAGCTCTCCATCAACCTCTTCCTCAAATAAGAGTGTGGAGCTTAAAATTAGTGCTGACGATTTCTTCTCACCCATACAATCTCCAACAGAAAAAATGGTGGACTCAGAAACCAGAATGCTCAACATCCAAAAGGATCTAAATGATCTTAAATTAGCAGGCACGACTAACATGCATGAGAAAATATTAGAATTCATCCAGACACATGGAGAATCATTGACAGATTGGGTCAATCACTCAATTGCCTTTGCTGGCTTTAATGCAGAAATTATGAGAGCAAAGATTCTCAAAAAGGCATCTTTGGATGATATAACTATCTTGTGCTTAGTTGGGCTAGTTAGGGGAAACAACATAGACAGGATTAAAACCACTATGAAATGCAAAGATATGACCAAAAAGTTTAATTCTGCCTGTACTAATCTTCGGGTTAAGAAGGCAGTCTCAGGAGATTATGATGCCATTACACTCTCTAGAATGATAGCCTGCTTTCCAGACATTGTTCTCAATTTCCTGCATACGACACAATTGCCAATGGCTGTTGAGTACTCAGAATTAGCTATGATTCATGCTGAATTCCCAATGGTGGCCAGACACCAAGTATGTGCCTGGATGTGATAATGGTTCCATACATAAAAACATCCGAGGTGATAGATTCCAAAAATAAGGATTGGCAGAAAAAAGATAAGTCTGAGAGGATTAATGAGGCGTCCAGATATCTGCTGAACTCCTTCCACTCAAAGCTTTTTTCTGTTCAAGAAAGAGAGAAATTCTGTAAATATTATAAAATTAGTATTGGGCAGAAGCCATAGCAACTGCCGCCTACATCGTCAACCGTTCGCCAAATCGATCACTGCCACATGTCACTCCTGAAGAGCGTTGGACTGGATGCAAGCCTGACCTCAGCCATCTGAAAATATTTGGATGCCGAGCAATGGTACATATACCAAAGGAAAAACGTCAGAAATTAGATCCCAAATCTCGTCAGTTGATTTTTATTGGATACAGTGACTGCACCAAAGGTTAAGATTCTAAGCTGCAGCCGATTGTTTAATAAAAAAATTGTCACAATAACCCACCCCAACATTTTCTATTCATGCAATTAAAAATTGCAAACAAAAAGAAGAAGGCACTACCTGTGAAAAGCATTTAGCTTTGACCCTAATGAAGGAAAGCCCGAAAGGATATAGGTTGCTACAACAGGGTGTCCACTGCAAATGTTCGAAAAAATTCCCTGACTTTTCCCTGACTTTCCCTGACAATTTTTTCTAAATTCCCTGACCAACTATGTATACAACGTGTCCCAAAATTCAAGGATAAGCCGACGCCACAGGATGGACATAGTCATGACTACTTTAGGAAAAATAAGGAAAAAAATCTATCTCAATTATTTTTTAACTTACACAATAAATTATGAAATTCGATGAAAATTGACACCCCTTATGATATTTTACATTACCACGACCACAATTTTTCAATTATTCCTGGTTTTCTGTTTATATCGGCAACTTAAGTAGTGCTGTTTTTACACAAAAGTTAATCAAAATATGTTATTTCCTTAAAATTTTTAACGATTTTTACTTTCACTCCACTTTGACTCATCGTTTTGAAAAAAAAAAAATGAACACTACTGCGGCAAGTTTTTTATAAAGTTGACGCAACTATCCAAGATTCCAAAATGGTATAATACTCTAAGAAACCTAGTCGCAAAAAAGATATGCGTACCATTTTTACAAGCACTTCGATTGTTAGTTAGTATGGGATAAATCTTACAACTGAATTTAAAACCAGTTCTCCTTAACCAATTGAGCTGAAATTTGGTATACTTGTGTAAGTACGATGACAATGCAATATTATGGCACCATTAAGCTGGATGGAGTCGAGAGTCAGAGAGACATTGAGATAGGAACTCTTAACGAAACGGCGGAATTGCATCTAGTTTGGGTTCGTTGGACTTGTCTTTTCGAGCACTTTAGTGCTAGATGATGTCCAGGGTCCTGATGATGAAGTCAATCAATTAGATAAAAAACTAAAAAGGAGTAATATAATTATGACTAAAAACAAAGTCACAATGTAGATCACTCCAAACCTGAAAAAAAATATACTTCGATAGTCAAGATCAAAGGTCTTTCTAGAGCATAAATTAATTAAATCCCTCATTTTACAAACACTAGGAAATTTCGGGAGACAAACAGTGTTTTGGTAGACAAAATCTCAATGTTTCCCTGACTTTCCAGGTGACCCCTCTATTTCACTGACTTTCCCTGACTGCTATGAGCTTCCCTGACTTTTCCCTGATTTTCCCTGACTTTCCAGAATGTGGACACCCTGCTACAAAAAATATTCAATTTGCTCAGTAAAAGAACACTAACCGTCTGGCTGAAAAATGCAGCCTTATTAATAAACTGAGAATAAAGCAAGTTTAAACAATTGTTTAACTTCAAAGGTTATTTGGAGTGTATAGCTACATTGTTTCAGGTTGTGTCAAATGCGAACTTATAAATAATGGACATAGTGGCACATTGGCGAGGCAGCACACAAAATCAGAAATAGTCCACCACTGATGCGATATCCTCTAATTTGAAGGTTAGTAAAATGCTACACAAATTTTTTTTAAGGCCACGTAATAAGTGGGTATATTTAAATAACATATAAATATTCAAATATTCGACGTTTGTCTAATATAAAACTTCGATTGCAGATACTTATTGCACTCAGTTTTTACGCAACTGGGTCATACCAGAGTCTGTTATGACCCAGTTGCGTAAAATGGAACAGACCACTGTCTCAAGGGCTGTGAGACAAGTGACTGAGGCACTCAATAAGCCTGACATATTTAAAAGATATGTTGTCTGGCCCATGCAAAGGCAAGACAGGAACAAAATCAAGGCAAAGTAAGTAGACTTCTTCTATGAAGATTTACATGTATTTATTGGTGTTTGAAAGATGTACTTCTTACTTTATACTTGATGTTATAGGTTTTATAGATTCGGGATTCCCAGAGTGTTGGGCTGCATTGACGGCACTCATGTGGCCATCCTGAGTCTGGTTATCCACGATGAAAGATATTGTAACAGAAAGGGATACCATTCCCTTAATGTTATAAAGTTATATTACTATACCAATAAACATTTAATTTAATTTAAAACTACATTCTAATTTACCAATTACTTGTAGATATGTAATTCTGAACTGAATATCCTGTGTGTGGATGCAAGCAGCCATGAGTCAGCCCATGACTCGAGTGTGTGGAAAAGCCATCCCATACACAATCACATGAAGGAGTTATGTGATGCTGGGGAGCACGTGTTTTTATTTGGTAATACAGGGTGGGCCAAGAATTCGTTAACATTTAAATGTAACTTACCGCGCAAACTATTGCCGCGCGGGGCGCGGGCGCGGACAGGGGTACTAGCTCGCTACTTGGAAATTTAGTCGCAATGGATCGCTTCACGGGGCCGCAACGCGCTTACTGCGTGAAACAGTTTTATTTAAACAACTTTTCGCTCATTACTGTGAGACGCTTATTTCGCGTTGAATATGATTTACATGACTTAAGTCAGTGTCCAAGTGCTCCTTTAATAAAGAAATGGGTGAAAAAGTTCGAAGAGACGGGATCTACACTAAATGTGAAACAAACCGGCGGCCCGCGGACTTCTCGGAGCGAAGAGAACGTGCAGCAAGTTTCCGCTTCTGTTCGACGTGATCCAGGTTTATCGACACGCAAACGTTCGGCTGAATTAGGATTATCCCGCACATCATTACGCCGTATTTTGAAATTAGATTTGAAATTACATCCATATAAGATCCAGCTAGTGCAAGAACTAAAGCCTAATGATTTAAATTTGCGTAAGTCATATGCCGAAACAATGTTAACTCGATTCAGTAATTTTGACAACATTTTATTCTCTGACGAAGCCCATTTCCACCTAAATGGACATGTAAACAAACAGAATTGCAGGTATTGGAGCAGCGAAAATCCTAAAGCTAAACATGAGAGGCCACTTCACTCTCCTAAGGTAACTGTATGGGCTGCAATTTCAGCAAAAGGAATCATCGGACCTTACTTTTTTGAAGATTCTCGAGGCCGTTCAGTTACTGTTAATTCTGCCGAGTATGTGAAAATGTTACGGGAGTTCTTAGCACCGATGCTACTGGAATTTGCTGGCTATAATCGTAACACGTGGTTTCAACAAGATGGAGCCACGTGTCACACATCGAACGAGTCCTTGCCGGTGGTCAAAGACATGTTTCCGGAAAAGCTGATATCCAGACGTGGTGACATCCCATGGCCACCCAGAAGTCCAGATCTATCCCCAGCAGACTTATTTTTATGGGGTTATTTAAAGAGTCGTGTCTACATTGATAAACCGAATACACTGCGTCAACTTAAAGAAAAAATCATCGAAGAGATGTCGGCGATCTCGCGGTCTCTTTGCAGAAGAGTATTTGAAAACTTCAGGACTCGCTTAGATGAGTGCAAAAACCGAAACGGTGGTCATTTAGACGAAATAATTTAAAAAAAATAAATTACAACTAATTAGCTTTCTCGTAAATAAACGATTTCTAAAATATGTTAAATGGTTTTTTTTATACGATTTTTTCAAATGTTAACTAATTCATGGCCCACCCTGTACTAGCAAAGTTACTGTTGCATTTTTAAAGTACCTAACTATGCATTTGAAACTTAGAGACATACAAAAACTAAATTTTGATTCATTTCGTGGAACCCTATTCGTCGCGTCAGGCTCAGAGCCATTTTTTACTATTTTTTGAGGATGTGGAAGTTTTCGCTTTGTACTACAGTGTGTGTTCTTGTTCTATTTAAAATGTAAAACCTCTGTCGAATGCTGAGCGAGGCCAGATTGATTCAGGCCTCGCAAAAGAAGAACATAGAAACCTCCATACATATTCATTCATACTAAGTGGCAAGTGGACTTGCAAAAGCACTAGTCGAATTTGAAACCAAGTGGGTAGCAGTAGGTACTTTGACAGTCGTATCTTTTACATAATAATATTACAAAAGACTAATAGGTTAGTATTTAAATTAAACATCGGCATACCTATCTACGTAGCTGATTCCCGTTTTCACTATCCATCCCTAATTTTTAAGTGACCCCTTTGTCAGCAAAATTCATGATAAGTGTTACCATAGGGGTCACTTAAAAATTAGGCATTGATGGTGAAAACGGGCATGAGTCACTTTCATTTTGTGTCATTGCAATACTTCGGTGTGATTCGAAAAAAAAAAACCTAGGTAATTATATTTTCATGTAATAATTAAATGTATTAAACACCAAAATTTAATATTAAAAAAAACACAATAATTTGTCGTCATTTACGATTCTTTGACAGGCTCACGATGTGGGAGACATAGAAAAGTATATTTTAAGCATTTTCTGTGCTTTTTCCGTTTGCTCCACTGACCTGATTGAGGAATTTCAATAGTAGATTGAGTCATCTGTCGTGATGTATGGAGGAGACTGTAGATTTTTTATGGACACCAAAAATGGTTAATGGCATCAAAAGTTGCCATTTCTACAAATCAATAATTTTCAGTTTTAGTAGTGATTGTTATCAAGCAGAAAGGCAAAATTATTACTATGGTACTTTAGTCAGCAAATGATTTTAATAATTTGTGCCAGAGGCTTAGACAAATTCTTTAATATGTATTGTGTGAGACACGCAACGTTATAATAATTATAATTAACACCTTTGTTTACGTTTAATTTACTGGCCCTACTTTTAATCTGATTTACACACTGAACAAAGTGGAAAGTCTGGTAATTAGTAATTATTATAATAAATACTTTTTGTTTTAAAAATATGGTGCATAATAAGTGTTAGTCATAAAAATTTGGCTAAACAAACATGGTCCTGACTAATCCTGTTTGCCCCCCAATAAATAGGGGCGTGGTGGGTAGTGTGGCCCAAGGCATCAGTCAACCACTATGTGGCAAAGAGAACACCCCAGGTTTTTAATGGGTTCGAACCTCACATAGCCTGCAATCCCCCGGGGGTAGGTATGGATAGGCCATGTTTTTCGGTAAAAAAAGACTGAACAATTATATGTACAATAAAATCTTAGCAAGAATTAGCAGATAGTAGAGACATTGGAGCATTCAGGAAAACCCAAAAGAATCTTAGGTAAGTTTAATAGGTTTGATTTCGTAATAGTAATATAGTCGGCGATAGTTTTGACGGCTAAAACTAATTATCTCTGAAAACTTTTTATACATAAAAGAAAGCTTTTTGATCTCCAATTAAAACTCAGCTATTGTGATTAAAATTATTTTTAGAACAGGCTATTAACAAATTTGAATTTAAATTAAGGCTTTCGTGGAATATTAAAATGTGTACACGAAAGTTGTTTAATTTCGTGTTGACATTAACGTTTCAGTACCTCTAGTAGGAAAAACTTTCGAGTTCGTTTCGTTGCGTATTCAAAGTGTCATCGAAAAATTTTGTATGAAAAATTAAACAGCGCCCCCTATATTATAGCCGCCCTAGGGGGCGCTGTTTAATTTTTCATACAAAATTTTTCGATGACACTTTGAATACGCAACGAAACGAACTCGAAAGTTTTTCCTACTAGAGGTACAGTTCGGAGCGTAGATGGTTGGTTGAACTTTCGAGTGATCCATCATTTCGTTTTACGTTTATCGTTTTGATCGATCGAGTGATGTAACTTAAAATGTATGGAACTTGGTAGGTACTTTTTATATTTTTTGATGATTTTTCATACAGCTAACATGCGTAGTATGAATTCATTTTATTGACACTTGTAGAGAAATTACTTAAAATGGAGATATTTACCTTCCATATCACATTATTTAATACTTTTTTCGTTGCGAAATAATAACTACTATTTAAAGAAAAATCACTTACTGTGATTTTCAGTCGAGCAATATCCATGAAAAGTCAAAGCGTAAAAATTGAGGTAAATATACCTATTATTAGCGATGGAGTGGAGCCTTTCAATCTCAAAGCGCTAGTAGAGCCAAAAAAGCATGAGCTTGTAAAAGCTCCTTGTAATATAAAATTTCAAGATTCGATTCGCAATATTAAGTTTGTAAATACATTTTGATTTTGAGAGAGTGGGTGATCTTTCCACTATCTCTCGTATTGAGGATACTGAACCCTCAATGGCTGCAGAGCTTCTATGACCCATTATTATGAACACTAACCAAGCCAAACTTAACTGTGATACCGAAAGTTAGTTCCAAGCGAACTTTGACTTTAACACTAATCGAACCGAAGTAAATTAACAAGCGAATTGTCGGGCAGGCAACTGGCAGGGTTCGGTTTTGGTGGTTTTTGATTTATTATAAACTAGCTTGGCTTGCTATAATATTCCTTTCAAAAAGTGAAATCTAGAATATTTCCTAAAGTTTTTGAATAGGTTCAGAAATCTACATCAACGCCTGACGTTGTGACTTTTTTATGATCAACGTCTACGATTTTCTATGAATACCCTTATGTTTAAGTTCTCATAGTAAGCGATTTTTTGTGATTCTTAATGAGAATAAAGAGCAAAGGTAAAAAATCTTAGGCACTACAGCTAGTGCAGCTACATCTGTAGTTCGCTCTCCTTCTTTAAAATTGGTAAAGCTCACATAGTAGGTAATTAGGTACCATTACGTTTTGTACAATTTAACTGTTTCATTCATCTGTAACACGGTTGATTGACTGTTGCAGATTCGAATCCCGACATAAGAAAAATAATAGTGTACCTAATAGAAATTAGTTTTTCTTATACTCGTTAATATAATCGTTTTATACTCGTACTCGAAACATAAAACTTATCTTACTTTCATTGTTTATTTCCAAATTGAATTTTGTAATACATACTCGTAATATTATATTGTTGTATAATATTACGAGTATATTATACAACAATATAATATTACGAGTATGTACCTAGATTCCTATATGTGTATTGTGTACCTAGATTCATAAGGTTTCGGTCTAAAAAGCTTTACATTTAAAGTAACTGGAAGTTAAAAACAACCTTAATCTAAAACTCAATACTCGATTTAGGTAAATCAGGTACCTTAAATAACGGACAGTTTCCTCGAAACTGGCTAAGAAAAGTAGTTTAAAGCCTTCACACAGAGAAAGCTAGGCGATTAGAAGCGATAAAAATTCGTTTATTTATTTAAAACGACGCAGATGCCTATACAAATACTTACTAGCTTTCCGCACGCGGCTTCGCCCACGTGAAATTTTGTCCGTCACAGAAAAACTTTATCGCAAGCGTCCCTGTTTCAAAAACTATCCTATAGTCCTTTTCCGGGACTCAAACTATCTCTATGCTAAATTTAATCAAAATCGGTTCAGTGGTTTAGGCGTGAAAGCCACACAGACAGACAGACAGAGTTACTTTCTTTTATAACTGTTTGCTAGAACAAGGTTAAACATGTCCTGATATCTATTTTAATGAACTTTGATACGTTTATAAATCGCTTCAACATCGTTATATTCGTTGTGAATTCAAAGACCGTAAGTTTTTCTTTTTTTAACCATAGCAAGAAAGTTCTTGGCCTGCATCTCACCTGATGGAAACTGATGACTTTCCGTAGCTTCTGCAGTGGATTTCCCCTTAAAAAGGGGGGTATAACTTACCCTCCTTTAATTCGGGTGTAATAATTGAGCCAATTTATTGTCGCGTTTATCTCAGGCAATGAAACGTCCTGTCTTTAAAGAATGGCTCCGTAACTTAAGGAAAAGGTAAGGATTTTAGGTGGGATTGGAAATTTTGTAACATTTCAGAGGGTAGGCGGACTTCAATTTAAATTGAGACAGTTTCATTCTGCCGGAGATGTTTTTGTTGCTAAATCGAACCAATCTTCTTCTTCTTGTCGTGTCGACAACAAACCTACACAGTGTCAGCCCAAAACTCTGTAACAAGAGTGGATCGAACCTATTACGAGTACATAATGTGTATTAATATTATTAATATGCCACAGCGTCTAGTTTTAATGTTTTGTCGTATGTATACCTACTCTCCAAATCAAGTGGTAGTGGGCGGGGCACATAGCTCGTAGAGCTGATGGCCGCTGGGGCAGAAAAGTTCTCGAGTGGCGACCACGAGCCAGAAGACATAGTGTGGGCAGGCGTCCCGCTAGGTGGACCGACGATCTGGTGAAGGTCACGGGAGGTACCTGGATGCGAGCGGTGCAGGACCGGTCTTTGTGAAAATCCTTGAGCCTTTTTCCAGCATTTGGCTGAAACGAACGAACAATACTCTCCAAAATTAATTGAAATTGGTTCAAAACGAAAACAGATACAGAGTTTCTTTGAAATGTTTAACAGAAAATAAAAAATCGTACCTACTAATATGTATTATAAATGCGAAAGTTTGTGTGGATGTTTGTTGCTCTTTCACGCAAAAACTGCTGAACGGATTTTATTGAAACTTTACAGTATTATTGTTTATAACCCTGAATAACATATAGGCTATAATTTATGACGATATGTGACAAACTAAATTTCATGCGGTGAATCCGCGGGCAAAAGCTATGTCTAAATAAATGCAAAGACGAAAATAAAAACCTACTTAAACTGCTATTTATACAAGAATGAATAAATAATTGCGACACGAATTGCTCTAAAATGGAAGGAAATTACCCAATTTAGTTGGTAGGCTAATCTAAAAAATACTGTTGTACTGTAATTGAAATAATTGCAATCAAAGTACCTGTATAGCCAAGTAATTGGTTAGTTTCCTGTCAGCTACTACAAATTGTTTTAGTTTTTATAAGTAAGTACTTATAGTTATTAGTCATGCGATGCGAAATAAATTATTTATTGAAGATTTTTTATTCTTTTGTGTGGGCTGAAACGACTAAGTCACAAGTTTTGCAGCACAAGCAAATTGCATACTTAAGTAGGTAATAATAGTGCTCATAGTACTTACTCTAGTACTAATACATCCATTTATTGTCCCAAAGCAGTAGTAGGATTAAAGTAATACTGAAGCGTGTAATAATAGCGCTTCTTAAAAGCTCATTTGCAGAAAATAAATGACTTTTATTATGCTACATCTTTGAGTTTTCCTATATTCAACAAAAGAATGTCACTTTATTTTCCTAAAACAAACCTTTTTATTGTAAACCTAAACTTTTCAATTTCGAACGAAATTTCAAACTTCGAATTCCAAATTCCCATCTCGAGTAGAACTCCACACAAGTGGTCAATCTAGACGTCGCTTATCCCTGGATTATCTGGAAACGTGTAATTGGGGTCGTTGACCCGTCGCGACACGTTCGGGACGACGTTTCAGTGAACTTCGAAGACCTATGTAGCGTTAGACAGGCTATTCTGGCGTAAAAGATTGATTGCTAAAAGATGTGGTTGCTGTCGCAAACTTCATTCAATCATTCATTCTTAGATAAAGTTACGAGAGATACCTACTATAGATCGTTTCATCCTCGAAGACGCGCCCCACCACTTTTTGGTCGAGGGAAGCGCGGGGCAATCCTAGCATCATTATTGTAGTGTGCGTGAGCATAATTATTCATGAGTGCACACGCACACCGCGCTTCCCTCGACCAAAAAGTGGTGGGGCGCGTCTTTGTGGATGAAAAGATCTATAATAATAATTATGTAGTATTTAATTTCAAGATAAAAATGTAAGTATTGAATACGATAATTCTTTTGTAAACCTTTGAAAATAGAGCTCACAATAGTGACCGAGTTTCTTGCGCTACTTCTTTGCAGCATTGGCCCATATTATTGTCCTGGAGCAGTGATAGGGCTTAACTGGGCCGTGTAAAAGCGCTTTTAAAAAGCCTGATTACAAAAAATATATGATTTTTAAGACTTTAAACAGTGAAAAGGGTTAACTGGGACAAGTAAAAGAGCTTTTTAATTAAAAAGCCTGATAGCAAAAATAAATTACTTTTTATGCCTGTAACACAATGTTTATGGACGTAGCACTTATCAACCCCGAAAGGGATCGTCGTAACCGTATCAACTCGATACGTTCAGTATTCTTTGTATGAAACTCCATACTGCAACGCACACTTATCCGCACCGTAACGTAAACGCCTCGCCGCGCGGTTGACAATGCGCGAAAGGTGATGACAGCTCGCAAAAGGCGATACGGGTTGATCCCTTCAATTAATAAGTCTGCTATGACCTTTATTCTGAAAAGCCTGTCTAGTCTAGATACTTTGAAGTCTAGTAAACCCACACTAGGTATCTATTAGATACTCACGCTTCAGCTAGGGTGGGAATTTAAATGATGTTTTCAATAGTAGACATTTGAATAATTCATTGCGAAACTTTCAGAGTCGAATAATTCGATGTAAATTATTTAATTAACGAGTTCACAACCTCACGATACGTAAGATTTCTTAAATAGGTACGTATATTTTTCATATGTTTTTGTTGTCTTCTACTTCTATTGTATCGTGTGGATTGTAACAAATACGTCACAACAATGATGTCAGACTTTTTGAGCTGGTTAGCTGACATTTAAGAGCGTCTGACATGGCTTAATTGGATCGATAGCTTAATGGGTGGCGATTTTAGGCACCTAGGACATCAACTCTACATTTGAGCTATATTATTTGCTAGCTATACCCTTTTTTTCATCTTTAAATGAATTAAAAAATAATAAAGGGATAATTTAATGCCACAATTTCAACTTGGTGAAATCTAACTATGGTGTTTTGTTGTATTAGGTTTTTTTATAAATAACAAGAAATAAATAGTAATTTATTTCAGATCATTATGATCTATACTATTTAAACAGATTTATTAAAGCAAAGGTGTCTTGTATCTCACACCTACCCCTATATACCTAATTAACACCTACATAATATGATGTTACATAGCTTAATTTTTTTTTATATTAGAGCCCGTTAAAAATTTAATGCTCTATGTTTCAATCATTAGCATAGAAGGTACTGCCTATTAGTCTATTACACAACGCTCCTGAAGTCACCTTCATACAGCTAAAAGGTTACTCAATAACAATCAGGGTAATTGAAACCGAAAATGTCCTACAAACCAGAGTATATAGAACAAAGCAACCTCTACCCTAAGCAACCGTGACAGATGCCTAATTGCCTAATCTGCTTTATTCAGTAGACTAGCTCCTGCCTACGGTTTCGCTCGGGTGGATTTATTCAAACTGTGTTGTTCAGAGTACAGATGACAGCTCATCGGACTGTTGTTGCAAAATAGGACTTGTTACAAGTAACATAAGGTGCTACAGTATTTAATACTAACTTTTGCCCGCTGCACCACCCGCGTGAAATTTAATTTGTCACAGATCGTCATAAATTATAGCCTATTTATTCTGGGTTATAAAGAATAATACTGTAAAGTTTCATCAAAATCCGTTCAGTAGTTTTTGCGTGAAAGAGTAACAAGCATTCATCCAGTCATCCAGACATCCAAACTTTCACATTTATAATATTAGTAGGATTAATAAGAAGACTTTTTGTTAAATTAAATTTTGTTGTTTGTGATTTATGATACCTAATTGATCCGAGGAACGCGGGTTCGATTCCCGCCGCCGCTCGACTATTGTTGTGAACCCACGCGTAAAACAAGCATATTTGGCTTACCACGAGGAAGCTCAATATGTTAAGAACTTCCTTGTTTAATTTAAATCTCTCGTAAATATTCATTGTATTTTTAAAAGTAACAAACATCCATACATCTTCACAAGCCTTCGTTTATAATATTAGTATCGATTCCACCTTAACCAGATATTTTCCAAAACATCGCGAAGGACTTATCGATACTCAATCACTGGTAATCTCACGGTCGGTATTTCGTAGGCTTGAGTCGAAAAAGCTTATAAATACGAGCTTTTTCCCGCGGCTCTGCCTTCTTATAACCAAAAACCTAATTTTACAGGACAATAATTATTATTAGTGTAAGTGATTTCTTTCTATCTATCTATAGTAGCCTTTGGGGTTCATCTTAGAACATAGGACTCCTCTTCAACCTTCCACCGACTTCTGTACGTGATTTGTAATGGACAATTAATAATATTCCCACTAAAACGAGTAATTACTAATGCTAGAAGTGGGAACCACTTTCAGATCGGAAATCCGATGTCTTTATGGACCTTTTTTACCAACATCATGAAAATTCAAGAAGGCATCTCATTGAAAATTTCAAAGAAAACAACAGACAGATAGTTTCTTTCGCATTTATAATGTACCTACATTGTTTATTATAATGGCTTAGAAATCTAGTTCTGAGACGTAAATGAAAGGTCCTTTGTGTTTTCGCACTAGTGAATCCATTAGCCGTCTGTGATACTTATTGGTGCTATATTGGCTTCAATAGAGCTAGGACAGTTATAACGGTAGGCTCAGTAGCCCTAAAATAGCTTTGTAAAATAATTTGTTCATTTAACATAGGTAAGTGCGTGCAAAAGTTAGTTACTTACACACTTATGCCCGTTTTCACCATCAATTCCTAATTTTTAAGCGACCCCTATGAAAACAAAATTCCTGGTATGTGTTACCATAGGGGTCACTTAAAAATTAGGGATTGATGGTGAAAACGGGCATTAAAGTCCTGTAATAGGATTCGAACTGTTCTAACTGTATGGCGCTATGAAAATGGTAAACTTGACATATATTTGACTAAGACTGAGTTGCACCATCTTACTTTACAGTAACTACAACTTTAACCGGTGTTTTTTGTATGGAGTTTGCCAGACTTTTGACGTTTGTTAATAGTCAAAATATGATGGTACACAATCCAGCCTTAGTTTTTTTTTTAGATAGTTACAGCTAATTCGTTACAAAAAATTACAGTCTGATATGCTGTCTGCGTTATACTACTCTATGAAATAAATACAGTCGTGCGAACTACTTTACATTATTAATGCTTACAATGAATCATCCAGTAAAATGTACACTGTACATCGTACAGTCGTATAAAAGCTGTAAAACTGTTTCCCCAGAGTAGTTTTTAAGTTAAATCTTTTCGATTTAAATAAGCAATGCTGTTCATTTGCAAGTGAACACCGGTGACAAAGGGACAATAAATAAAAGCCAGAGACAATGAGCAAATTGAAAGTGTTGCGGCTAGTACCTATAGTTGGATAAAAGGTAACTTATCTACAATTTTCCAAGCTTACTTTGTCTGTGATTTAGCAACTTTATCTGCGGTGGATTAAAATAGGGTGTTACTTTATTGGTTTCATAGAGTAACAGATTAATTATTATTATGAAGACGGCACATCAAGCTATGTGACATGGTACGTTATTGTAGTAGATGCTATTTTTTTGATAAATGTGTATCTAATCATCAGATATGTTTTCTGCTCTACCGAATATTAAAAAAAAATTAAAAAGATAGTAACTTAGTGGATACTAAGTTACTATCTTTTTAATTTTTTTTAGAAGAGCGGATGCTCTTCTAAAAATATTAGTTAGTTTCGTCACTGAATCAATGTCCGTCTTATTCTAGACTATCGTAGTAAACTAAGTAACTATCCTAACGCAAGCATATCACGTTTAACTGTTGGGATTTACTAACAAGACGAACTATGTAACTAGTAATTTTAAACGTTCTGCTGAATCCATATTTTAAATTTGATTATTTTATCCACTGACTATTTTCAAGATTTATTCATCAAATAAAAAGCACATAAAATGGAGCAAATAAATAAGCTTCAAACTAAACAAACAATCCGTAAATCCACTACAAGATTGAGGACAAACATTTGCATACGATTTTGCAAAATGCACCACATCTCCCTTACTCTGTATGCAAGTATGCAATTAAGTTTGAAAAAAAGGAGGTAGAAATAACCTCCTAGTGTAGAGCTGTTCCAAATAATATCGATAGTCTTTAAAGCCAGCCAGCTTATAAGATCAGCTATCGAGCTATCGATGGTGGTTATAACCCTGTCGGGAACGATCATAGGAACTGTTGGCCAAATAACTTATTTATTCAGTAGGCTTAGGCCCTTTCCAGGGCGCTTGTACACGTTCCAAAAATAGCTGGCCCTACCACCACTTTGGGACAACATACATACATAAACGGTATGCTAATTTCAAAATGATAATGATTGTATAACTAGAAGGGTTATTACAATAATACCTCTCAAGTTGCCAGAACCTAACTCCTTGATTGTGGAGGTATTTCATTAAGACCCTCATTCCCTAGAATCTAAGCTGTATCTAATTAAACATATCTACATAGAAAAGGTTTTGTGCGAAGCAGACCATCAAAATAACTTTGGGATGAAACTTTACTATTTATTCATATGACGAATATGCTCTATGTCGAACTCATAAGGTGGCCATTAATTAAAAAGCATTATCGATATAATTCCCTTTACCATTTGAGGGACATCACTACCGCCCTCTAGTGCCTCGCTTTTAGTTAAAAGCGATTGCACGATTGCAACATTTCTGCACGAGTGTCCACCATGCATTAGGTGATGAAAATACATACATAGTACATAGTCACATTTTATTTATAGTTTGGACAGCCTGATGAGTTATCAGGCTATACATTTTAGAAGATAGAAGTATCATTTTTAACCGACTTCAAAAAAGGAGGAGGTTATATGTTCGACTGTATGTATTTTTTTTTCTATGTATGTTCACCGATTAATTCGTCAATTGTGGACTGATTTTCAAAATTCTTTTTTTTATCAAAACGACTTTCCGTGTTGTAGGTCGTTCGTTCGTTCGTTTCAGCCAAATGTCGTCCACTGCTGGACAATGGCTTCTCCCAAGGATTTCCACAATGACCAGTCCTGCGCCGCCTGCATCCAGGCACCTCCCGCGACCTTCACCAGACCGTCGGTCCACCTATACGTCTTCGGGCCCTGCGAGCTATGTTTTGCTAGTGTTGCTAGAGAATAGGCGACTTGGCCCTAGAATTTAACACTTATAAAGATTACCACATTGTTTTACTTGATGTGGTCTATGAAGGTACTTTTAAAGTTTCCTAATGTGAAAAATTTCAGAAAACCTAATGTGAAAAATTTTTCACTGTCACTTCAAAAATATCATAGGCCTAGATGCAAAAAAATCTGTTCTCAATCTTACTAGGCAGACATTGACTACCTACTGTAAACGCTAAAATATTAATTAAACAGTGTAGACAAGACTTATTAAGGTCGTAATTTCAATAGCTTTAAGTTCTAGTTTGTCTTATAACGCTTGATTTATGAGAGTGTTTGAACTTAATATGTTTCCTTGGAAGCGATATTTCAAGCTTGGCTTTGATTTCTGCTCAAGTTCGTTGAACCTTAAGACAGAAAGGGTTACCGATTCGGGGACTTTTCCCGCTGTTTATGGAAAAATAAGTATAAAAGGAGACAAAGGAAAATTACTTATGTCATTTCTATTTTATGTCGTTCGTTCGTTCGTTTCNTAGGTTAATCCTTTCACGGTCCGAAACTTTGATGTGTGGAACTCGCCATATAATTTTATTGATTATAATGTCATCCACAACTTCGCCTGCATTTAACTTCACCGCATTAAGATTAGTGTTACTTCTTAGTAACACTAACTCATGTTTACAGTTAATAATAATTTTCTCATAGTCTTCAGCAAATCCTAGTATCTTATTTAACGGTATAGATGCAGAAAATGTTCCACCGCTGGCATTGTTTGTTCCTGAGGTTGACCAGCCCCAAACTCGACCACATTTAGATTCATTGTCATTTAACGATAGGTAAGATTTCATTGTTGTTGTAATACCGGCATTCTTAATTTTGTCTATTTCTACTCCATTTAGTTCATATCTAATATCTTGGAAGAGAAATAGGGCTGGATTATTCACGAAGTGTACATTTGATACTTTTTCTTTGGTGGTGGTGTTATACACAATAACTTTTCCTTCAATATATAGACTACTAAGTGAAGGTAGCACGTACAAGTCTTGTTGGTTGATAGGTATTCGTATTTCATCGTTCTTGTTGAAACTTGTCACATATGGTTTGTACGAATGATATTCGAAACTTTCAATGCTGTTATCGTACGATGTTTGTTGAGATATATTTAAAATATTCATTTTATCAAACCAATTAACTTCAGAAATTCTTTATTGGTCTTGGTTAGCTTCTTTTTTAGCTGAAGCGGTCTGTCTTTGTGAAATGTTCTTTTAGAACTGACTGAAGTACTCAATGTAGAAGAGCTTTTATTGAAATTAATCATTTTTTTCTGAAATGTAAATATAGCTGTACTTCTTCACCCCTTAAGTTAATCTCTTTGTTCTCAGCGTCCAATAGTCTTATATTGATAGTCACTATAGAACTTTGGTTGACAGGAAAATAAATTAAATTTGTAGGTATTTCAATTATTCGATAACCAGGTGGTACATTAGGTACGAATTCATAAATTATGTGACTAGCTTTCCCGTTTACAAATGATCCACTAACTACATCACATTCGATTCGCACAATAGTCGTTGATAGAATGCTTACAGGACACAATGATTCAGTACTTATATTAGCATTTATTGTTTCCATTCCAAATCCTNTTTGTCATCGAAGTACGGGTGGAACGAGTATGCAGAGAACGGTCGGTTGGTGAGTAGAACTTTTCGCCAATCCTTCCACTCCTTATCCTCTGTGTATTTTTCATGCTTTTTAAATCGTAGGGAAATATTGCTACTCCGGGATAGAACTTCTCCCAGGGTATCGCATTTTGTGTTTTCGTCATAAAACTTTATCGTTAACACTTTTCGTTTAGATTTAAGTGAATTAAATATTGAAACAAAGTAAAGAAAATAAATTGAAATAAAGTAAATAAATTGAAATAAAGTAAATAAAGTGAAATAAAGTAAATAAATTGAATATTGAATTAAATTAAATAAGTTTATTGTGTAAAGTAAAAATTATTAAAGTTGTTAAGTTNACAAGCGGCCCGCCCCGGCTTTGCACGGTTGCAATGGAAAAATCCGTTGTGTAGTTCTAAAGATCTAAGCAAACATAGAGACAGACAGCTGAAAGCGACTTTGATTTATACTATGTACTGTAGTGATGAATGTTACGAAAATGCAAGATAATTACATAGAACCTTCTAAGAAATCGTAAACTAAGCATACTCGTACCTACGAGTATGCTTAGTTTACGATTTCTTATTACAAGTAACATGAGTACCTACAAAGGAAGAGCAAAATTCTCACGATATTTTCTTACAAACTACGATTTCTCTAATTCCTTCAGCTCCTTTAAAAAGGCGTACAAATCTGTCCGTTTCAAAGAACTGCGTATTATCCCGTTGTAACCCAATTCGATGTAGTGGAGGGGGTAATTGGCCCCCGATTCAACCTCTGCACTTGACCTTACCCGCCAACCAACCGACAACCTGTGGGTCATCGGGGGCTCTCCTGGAGTGGACCAGTTAACACGCGCGTGACATTAATAACTCGTTTAAACTGGAAATTGCGGTCCATTCAAATATTTTATTCCTCCATATCACTAGAGAGAGAGAGAGAGAGACGTCTACAGTTTAAGACATGACATGCTGAGAATAACCACCGGATAATCCGAAATGATTTCATATCCGTAACCGTAACCGGTATAGTATTATTTTAATATCCGTAACCGTATCCATAACTGAAACTTCATATCCTTAACATCCCTGTTATAAATCAGCACGTCAATTCAGGCCAGCATGAAAGCACCTGCGTGGCATAAGCTACGTCAGTCGAGGCCCGAATAGGGTTGCCAGGTCCAAAAACACAAAAGTCGGACTCGGTGCTTAATTTGGCCGGACATTTTACCCTAAAAGCCGGACACACATTCATTTTTTTTCATGCCAATTTAGTATCATAGTTCATGAGTGAGTTCTACTATCATCTTCGAATTGGTAGCCCGACATCCTGATACGCGCATGTGCTTTCGACTAGCGCGGCAGCCACATAAAAAGCGTANCATTCGTAGAATTGTTATTCACATAATAGATGTGTCAGCAGAACTAAATTGTAAACACCGTACTGGACGACTGCGATCGGCCACAATATTAAATCATTATTAAATCGCCTCCAACTCGGCGAGGACGTGATCACTTAGTTTAATTAAATATAATCCTTTTTAAAAAGCTTCCACCCCGCTCCCGAAATCTGACTACGTGTCCAATATTTTTTGATATTAAACATTACGGACTAAAAAAATTTTTTTAGGCAACTAGCCTATTGTATGTGTTATTCTCTCAGATCATAGAAAGAGAATAGATATGAAGTCGCGCGTAACTACAACGAGAACCAGTGTCCCCACATTTCCCCCACCACAGCTCCCACACACACATTCAACTGTGTAAAAACAAAGCGACTGAGAGTCTACGACAACATGTGCAACCGGCTTAAAAGTGCTGTGATTGGCCAGAAGGCGTGCCTTATGGCCAATCAATAGCCGCGTGACGTGACGCACACTTTGAAAACTAGTGAGAGAACAAAGATAAANCTTTTTATGGGGTTATTTAAAGAGTCGTGTCTACATTGATAAACCGAATACACTGCGTCAACTTAAAGAAAAAATCATCGAAGAGATGTCGGCGATCTCGCGGTCTCTTTGCAGAAGAGTATTTGAAAACTTCAGGACTCGCTTAGATGAGTGCAAAAACCGAAACGGTGGTCATTTAGACGAAATAATTTTTAAAAAATAAATTACAACTAATTAGCTTTCTCGTAAATAAACAATTTCTAAAATATGTTAAATGGTTTTTTTTATACGATTTTTTCAAATGTTAACTAATTCATGGCCCACCCTGTATATTGACGTTCAAGAATGAAGAGGTTAATTTTAAAATCATTTGCAAACATTATTGATATTTTTAAAATATTTAAGGTGATAGCGGATATCCATTAAGGATGACAATGATGACTCCAATATTAAATACTGTAAAAGGGACACCTGGAGCATCATTACGCAGGCCTACGCTCAGAGTCAGTCTCGGATCTATAGGATTTGTTTTGGTGCGTTGTGAACTTGTTGGAAATGTCTGCAAGCTCTAGAAGGATGTGTTAACATGATGCCTCTTGGGTCAAAGACGAGAGGGCTTACTAAGCCTTCAAAAATTTGCCAAGTTGCAGAAAAAAATCTGAGAGAATTTGAGACTTTAGTACCTAACAAAAAATCTGTTGGGAAACCACAATATTTCTCAGAAAAGATCAAATATCACAAGGATTGTTACAATCAAACGTTCTTAAGATCTACATGGACATTCATTAGACAACTCTGTATAAATTGATTAGCAAACTCTGTTGACAAAGCAGAGAAAGGTATGGAGTGATTATAAAAATAAAACTAAAAAGAAAGCAGGCAAAAATAAATAGAGTTGCAACCGGTACTGGTGGTGGACCTTCAATCGTCGTTGCCTGATCTAGAAAACAGTTCTGCAAATAATTGGAGTGGTGGCAGCTACTGGCATAACGGTGGTGGAAGCCGGCTTTCAGCAGGTCTGCATTTATTTCAGTGCAGTGCAGCTTGAAATTGCTTTCAATCAGGTAATGCTTTCCAGATTCTTGAAGAATCACCAATCTTCACAAACAATTTTGAAAACTGTGACGCAGATTTTCCTGAACAAGCCAAGACCAATTCGATTAAGCACGTCAAGCTATTAATGTCGATCAATCACAGGTATTCCCAATAGCAACATGTGGAATTTATGTTCATAGACGAAATATCCATGGTACCTTATGAAATGCTGTGCATGATTGACGACGTAAACGATACGTCAACTGAAAAACTAACGAACCATTTGGTGAAATAGATGTTATTCTCTTAACCTTATGCAGTTACCGCCAGTACGTGGGCAACAAGTTTTTTCAACAGCCGGAGCACATGAGGCCAGCAACTCCAACTCAAATGGCGGATATTCTCACTGGTAGAACTCACCTAAAACATGCGCCAGAGGGGAAATACGACATTTACTCAAATCTTGTATGCTTTGCGAGTTGGGGAGCTAAACAGTGAACATTTATCAATACTCCTGTCTAAAGTTTCTACAAGTTTGAGCTTGAAAAAGTGGGTTTGAGCTTGAAAAAGCTCTACGCATTTATCCTACAAATATCCAAGTAGATAACCACAACAGTAACGTGCTCAAATATGTTACGAACAAAGAGGCGTTCGGATGTTTGACATTAAGGCCCAGGATCAACTGGTCGATTCTGAAACGAGTTTTGGGCCCTAATATGTCATCCCAAGAGCCACCAAGTGAAGAGAAAATATATTTCCTAAACGTAAGACGTAATGTAAACTATGCCCAACCCTAAATAACAATTATCAAATAAATCAGATGAGCACTGGGTACTGGGTACAGTTACCAGCATCACAAAAAAAAAAGAAAAAATATGATAACAAGTAGCAAAAATATTTGTAGATTCTGATAGGAGTGCAATAGAATATGCAAGAGAGCGTGTTGGTTTGGTTGGAGTCTGGTTGGATGTGCAGTGAAACATTCTTCGAGTATGTGGCTAACGTCTTCAATTCATGGCTGATTGAAGAAGGCATCGAAAAACCGATACTCCTGTTTGTTGACGGTCACAAATCGCACCTCATTTTTCATTTGTCAACTTTTTGATCTGAAAACGGCATACCGAACATCCTGCAGCCTATGGAGCTCCATGACTTCTGTTTATCTTTTGGTTTATATTAGAGTTCATTAAAGAATTTCCTTTTTTTTGTTAAATAAATTTGTTAAGAAATATATTTTATTTTCAATATTATAACTTGTTTTACTTGTACTAAATAAGATTAGCAAAAATAAACCCATATCATTAATGTGTCCCGTCCTGCGCGAGCACTCAGGAGTATTTAGGGGCGCGAGCACTATGACTCATAGTCTATGAGTATTTAGGAACGCGAGCACCCTAGTGTTAAGTTATGTGATTCCGAAATTCGGTACGATATTGTGGAGGTAAACGAAACACACCTCTACTCATACACCAACAAATATTACAGGGGAAGGCTTCTACATAGCCAAACTTGGCCTTTCGGCTGCATAGCCTTTTGACCAAAAATGAACATGTCGAGCTAATTCAAAATAAAGATAGGCCCACATTGGATGCTATTGAGGGGTCGTATTACCTAGTACGATGTAATGTGTACCACCTATCTATGTATGTGTAATGGGNGTTATTCTCGATATGTAGGAGTCGGTTGTGGAGGCGCAGGCGCATTGATCGGGCGCTGCGCCAATAA
The DNA here is from genome assembly GCF_004193835.3 of Ostrinia furnacalis. Taxonomy (NCBI): domain Eukaryota; kingdom Metazoa; phylum Arthropoda; class Insecta; order Lepidoptera; family Crambidae; genus Ostrinia; species Ostrinia furnacalis. The sequence goes on from NW_021131108.1 coordinate 60,375, forward strand.
ACCGGAATTTACTAAATACGACGTGCATCATTTATTATCCCACGTTCACGGCCGACATCCAGTCCTGACACTGGTGACCCCGAGCCACGCAAAAGTCGACAATGTATCCGCAAACCACCAAAACTCAGCCGATTCCACAACCACCGCCATCTACGAGCACAATGCCAGCAGCCAGCAGAAAGGCTGAGGATAGCGAAGTGTCAGTGTTATCAGTGAGCTCCAGAATTCCTGAGTTCTGGACCGACCAACCTAGTCTGGTTCATCCGTGCAGAGTCAGTCATTCTGCCATAAAAAGTGAACGTCGAGACACGGTTTAACATCATCGTGTCTAAGCTGGGCAAAGATGTCATTCAGCAGGTGACATACCTCCTCATCAAACCTCCGGAATCTAACAAAAGGACAAAAACATTGCAACAAAAAATACAATCTTACAAAAATAAGAAGCATCAGCCCCACCCTAATCATTCCTGACGATGTAGACAAAGAAACAGAATCAGAATTGGCTGACAGCCTCTGGTATTTTTCAATGGATATTTAGCCTATAGGCTATTAAAAGGCAATGATTGCAAAACATGCCCTTCTTCAAGAAAAAGTTGTTGTAGATAACCCAATCTACAAATATGCAAGTCTGAAAGAGTGGTAGAAAGACAAACATTCTTTAACTTATCCATCCATAAACTTATGCCGAACTACTGAAGCTGCATTGCTTTGTTTAAAAAAAAAATGAAATTTTATTGCATAATTGAACATTTAAGGGACATGCAATACATTTTGATTGATAATTAAGGGATATGTTGATAAAATTACTTACCAAAATTTTAATTTGGAAGCAATGCCAAATTTTAAATTCTGAATTCATAAAAGCTGAAGAAACAGTGGCTAACACTTAAAATAGCACAAGCTCAATAATTAATAGTTCTTTGGTTCCTATTAATTATCCCTATTGGCAGTGATAAATGGATATAAAAATCCAACTATCCCTACCGGTGCAAATCGGTTGAGATATGTGGAGCAAAAGATTCCATATAACCCTACCGGTAGCTATAATTGAAAAAAAACCTAGTATCCCTAACAGTGGGGATATCTCAGTAGGGATATGTGGAATAAGGGATAATAACATTAGAACTCAAATGGCTATGCTAGCCATGGTCCATACAAAAGTTCCCATATTGTCTATGACGGATTCATATCATTCAATCTTGTCTATGACGGATTCATATCATTCAATCTAACTGTTCAGATCATGTCATACCTATACAAAACATGTTGGGCATTAAAATTATATTAATCACCCTCTGTACCATGTTTGTTTCTTAAAAGTAAATTATTTTGTTTCATTATAACATTATCAACCAAAAACACAGTAAGTACTTATTTTCTCACCTGAAACACAGGTAATCAACATAGTTCAGGTTAAAACTGACGGACTGAGTTATGTATGAATGACACAACTTTGATTTACACATAATATGTAAATAGGTACATCAATACTTGAAGATGCGTTAACTGGTCAAATCAGACAAAGTTAAAACAACGCTGTGTACTACAAAACAAGTTACTGTTTTCAGTAAGACACAAAAAATTAACTACAATAGACAAATACCCAAAGTATACGAGATGTGTGTGGAAACTAAGTGAAATTCTTTTTCTTCTCTATAGCTATTGTGTTTCCATCTTAGCCAATGTCGAAGTGAAGTTCTACATTATGTAGCAAAGATTCATTTTCATTGTAAGATGCCATTTGATTAGAGTATGTTTAACTTTGAGAACATATTTATCGAAAGTTTGATACATCAAATAACTAGTTATTCAAAAGATCTAACGAAAATACTGCTGCCTGTAGAAAAATTCATTTAAATGGGGATGTAGGTACACATTTTAACTCTATGAATGAACAGAGCGTAACTTGAGTAGCGTCCTGCGTTTCCATATCAATCCCAATACAATAAACAAGAGATATACAGTATATCATATACTGTTCCACCTATAACGTTTTACTGTTCCCACCTTCCGACCTGCGGTTTGTGGAAAATTAACTTATTTATTGTACTTTAGCTACAGACATGAATAGAACACATAAATGAACCGTACAGGGGACAATGGGGTTAGCAAATACGACTTGAAATTACACATGAGAGACGAGACGATATGACTACATCAAAACAACGACGAAAATCGAAATCAACAAATCAAATTACTTAAAAACAAGGTAAGTATCTAAGTCATGATTATTTCATGGTAAACCAACGAATTAAACATCCAAATATACCAAAATAGACAACATTTGGTTATACACAAAGAAAAAAGAACACAGAAGCACAACCAACAACCAAAACCAAGCGACGAAAAAGAGGAATGTGACATGTTGTGTCAGTTGTTGCAACTTGACATCTCAAAATGTCTATGGTGCATTCTCTTCTCTCTGACCTTTAGTCTATGATATAGTAGGGACGTGAATCACAGATTAGAGCATTAACTTTATGATTAGAGCACAAGAGAGTATAACTGTGGGTCTAGTCAAAACGCACTTTAAAATCGCAAACCCATCGCAAACCAGTCGCAAACAAACAAACAAATCGCAAAAGAGGTCGATAACAAAAAAGGCTTAGTCAAACGGCAAAAAATCGAATCGCAAAGCCCTACCTATCGATAATCGAAAGACTGGATTGAAATTTCCCATACAAAGGCTTAGCCAACATGCACTTAAGACTCAATCAAAATCGAATCGAATCGCAACACCCGCCATTTTCATTGCGATTACTAAAATACCGGTGATAAGCTTCGATTATATCGAAAACCAATAGGGTGAGTTGCACCACCTAACTTTGACCGTAATTATGACGTTAACCGGTGTTTTTTGTATGGAGTTTGACAGATTTTAGACGTTTGTCAAAGTTAAACTAAGATGGTGCAATAGAGATGGGTAGTGGGTAAAAACCCATTTCACCCGATTGGGTTAAAACTGGGTGATTTGGGTAAAAACCCGGTTTTTACCCATTATCACCCATTCTGGTGGGTGAAAACAAAAATGGCGTTTTTTTAAAGTGAGAAGTGGTATTTGTTGCTAAGGGGGCGTTCTAGTGTTACGTAATGCAATCTGAGGGGAGAGGAGGTCTTGAAAAACGTTACAATGCGTTACAGTGGTGGAAGGGCGGTTCGATTTCAAGTTTTAAAGCAGAAGTACTTTGTAGTTGGTGTTGTTATTTGTAACTTTATACCGTAATGTCATCAAAGAGAGAGTTTGGCATCTTTGGCACCCCCCCCCCTTCCCCTCCATGTCCTTGCCATGATCACAAATTATTGTGTTCCTACTAAATTTCTTCTAAATCGGTTCAACGATTCTTGAAATAACAAAAAGAAAAAACAATCGCAAAGTCATAGACATTTTTTAACTTTTATTCGATTTTGAATGAACTTTTATATCGCCGCGTCGTTGGTGGTTCAATGTGCATTTTGGCTGCCATTTTCCGATCGAATCGAATTACTGGTGACGCGGCGACTGACATTAGTGAAAACTTCATATTGGTTTGCGATGGCATTTTGACTAGACCCACTGATGTGAATGTGAACATAAATGTAAACTTTTTTGTTTATCAAACTGAATAATGCTTTAAAAAGAGAATTCTTGACAATGTCACACGTGACATTTGTTTTATTAATACAAAAGTAAAAATAAGTTAATGTTAATAATTATTCGAATAAGTTGTTAATTATTGATAATGTATAGTAAAAAGAAAAAAATAAGACAGCATGATGTGGTTTACGACAATACAACAAGAGATTCCATTCCTAAACGAGGATACTACTCCGAATTGGTTTCCGATATGTCAAAAGAAGACCCTTCTAAGGATATTTGCGCAAGAAAACGAATGAAACTAATTCTACAGGTTTTTATTCATCTTAGTTCGTTCGTTCGTTTCAGTTCAGTCAAATTGATATCCACTGCTGGAAAATGGTATCCTCTAAGGATTAACGACCGTCCTGCTCTGCTGCCAGCATCCAGATACTTCCCACGACCTTCACCAGATGGTCCACGTAGTGCGAGACCTACCCACACGACGTCTTCCGGCCCGTGATCGCCTTCGCCATTCGCCACACAAGAATTCTGCTGCTCCAACGGCCACCAGCTTTGAACGCGTTTTTGCCACATTTATTTATCTTATTCAGCTTAAAATATCTGATTTCATTAATATTTTATACGAATCCAAATGGCTTTGGATTCTGAAATATCCTTATTAATAAAAAGCCATCTTGTTCTGTATTTGTTCAGCATCATATCCACACGAACAAAACGAAAATCATCGATATTTCATTACAATTATTTGAGGTATATTCAATGAGGATCATTTCGATTTTTAGCTGTGAATGCAGATTTATAGGGCTAAGAAATCCTTAATACACAGTGCAAAAATTATTGTTCTACGACAAAAATTGACGAAGTTATGGCCAAATTACTAAAAAAGTTCACTGACCGCCCGGCGCGGGGACGATGACGTCATTATATCCGATCCGAACGCTGCCGGCGTACTGCGTGGATAGAAAATATTTTTTTCTAGCCAAATTATCAGTTTTAGAGAAAAACTTGTAATGACATTTATTCATCAGAATAAAGTAAGCTATCGATAGGTAATTTTNTTTTAATATTTTAAATGTAATATTTATTATAAATACTGTATAATATAATCAATAGCAGCAATAAAACACATTGGTAATGTATGCAATAATTTTTATTTTTCATTTTTCTTATACACTATTAATTATACAACAAAACTGTAACTCAACTTTTAATCAACAAAAAGCAATATCGTTTCTAACAAAAATAATACTTAAATCAAATCTATACTATCTATGCTATCTATCATTAGAATTTTATACCATGTAGTACCATCTTTCCTGCTATAAAAGGGATCTCGTACTTCGAGGTCTGACGATTCAGAATTGTCGTCATTTGGAGCCATTACATTAAAAAAACTGGATTGACGTAATTTTTGGAATGGAATGTCATCTTCACTGTCACTTACTTCTTGGTCGGTATCACTTTCCTGGCTACGAACACTAACATTTTCATTTTCCAAATCATATGCATAAGGTCCATTTTCGTCACTATCTGAGGATTCTTCCAGTATCGCCAAGATTCGACGACGCTCACGTTCTTCCGGGTCCATATTAGACAAGTATCGGAAAATAAAGTATCGTAAATAAGTAAAACTAAATAAAACATTTAAAAAAATATGGCTCAAAACAGCAACCTCACCGTTGAGCTGGGTCATAATTACCCGGTCGCACGTTTACACACGTGTTGCTCCTTGCGCGGGCGACGGACGACTGAAGTGAGGTACGTGAAGGGGAGGGGTGATCCTTTGCTGCAGCTACTGAGACAGACGGTTGTGTGCGGCAATTATTTCTAAGCAAATTTTCGTATGCAAAACTTGCAGGGTCATATTGACCCTGCCTCAATGACGCCGGGTTAATAAAAAGCCATCTTGTTCTGTATTTGTTCAGCATCATATCCACACGAACAAAACGAAAATCATCGATATTTCATTACAATTATTTGAGGTATATTCAATTGAACAGGTAGGAAGCGGCAACACTAATTTGACAATGACAACTTTGAAACAAAAAAAAAAAAACAATATTGTTTTGGATTTTTGGCGCATTACTTTTAAAACTTGAGTTTACTATTTTTTGCATTCAAATATGACAAATAAGCATAGAAACTGTATTTTCTCATATATTTACCTCAGGCTAAGACGGATAAACTGGCGCCGACATTGGTTTCACTGCCGAAACCTCAAAAACCGAAGATTCTATTGCCGCCGGGTCGGTGGACGACGTACAGAGAGGATGAAAGCATTGTAAGTTGTAAGCAGCTTTTGATGATTTAATTACATTAATTACTTAGGGTATGTTCCGATATAACATCGCGAGCACCCCTCAGTGCTATACATCAACAGGTGAGCGCACTGGCTGTGATCGCAATGCTGTTTATGAACATAGGTACCCACAGTGGCTTTATTAATGTAAGCCCACAGTTTGATACGCGTGTGCAATTAACTTGGAATGCTTTAAGCGCAGATCTACGCGCGCTATTTGGGCGGTAAAGCTATCATATTTCGCTCCGGTCATATTATGCGAAACATTTTAATCGATTTTAAAATTAAAATACAACTTGATACAGTCTGAGATTCTTTATTATATTATTCCTGACGAATGAACAATATTTGATAGAGCATTTGTAGTCTTGTGATATTATAATCGCTTAATACTGTACCTAAATTACAAAGTGATACTATACTCATGTACAAATTATAACCATGGATGTATTTTGTTGATTTTCAGCAATTTCCATTTGAGACATTTGTGCCGAAGCTACAATTTCTCAGCATTGTGCTGCCGAAGGAGTTACCAAGGCTCGTGAAGATTGAGCGCTTGCGAAGGAAATTTCTTGCAGCTAATATCAAGGTATATGACAAAAGTTTATTTGAAAAAACTTATTATAAAAAAGTGTTCAGTTCAAACTATTACTATTAGCGAAAGTATGGAATCACAAGGATGTTCTGTTCCATGTGATTTTACAAACTGAATGTCTATGCTTGTCCGTGGTAATAGTTTAAAGTATATAATTTTACCTTTAAAATAGTACCACTTTTATGTATCTTATATTAGCTATTTAGTTCTTAAGGTTGTTTAAAACAAATAGGGGGATTCCATACTTTTGCTTGCGAGTGTAGATGTGCCCACGATTTGGAACGACTGAAAACAGTTTGAATAATAGCCTAGTCTTCCTCGACAAAAGAGCTATCTAACACAAATTATTTTTTCAAATCAGATCAGTAAGTAGTTTCTGAAATTAGCATGTTCAACCAAACAAACTTCAGCTTTATTGATGACTTCTTGACCCGCCCTGGCATCGCACAGGTTCAATGTATTATGCTTAAAAACCTTCCTCTTGAGTCACTATCTATTAAAAAAACTGCATGAAAATCATCCATAGGGACATAGGGACAGACAGAGGGAAGCGACTTTGTTTCATACTATGTATTGAAGTCTAATTTGTTTTTTAGAAAATGCTGCAAGGTCTAGGCATACAACCGTACTGGCTTCTCCCTCCGTCTGAGTTCCAGCTGAGCGACCAGGAGTACTATGGGTTATACAGCCCGTTCCCTAAGATGGAACTGGAGATTTTTGATAACACCGACTTTGATTGCCGGTATGTATTTTCTCTGCCAAGTTAGTAAATGAGCTGATATATATTTATTTACATTTGCATATCCATCAGATTATAATATCGGGCTTCATGTTAAAGGGGCATTATACAAAATTTTGTATTTTATAATGCCAGTTTATTTAAAAAAAAAAAAAAAAGTTGGTTAATATGATGAAAATATGTAAACAAAATCACTGATATTTCAATAGTGGTGTCTAATAACATTAAATTGAGCTGAAGTGGGGCTTGATCATTACAACATTTTATTAATCTATGCTGTATACTTACACTAAAACCAAACAAAAAGTTCGCAACTCGTCTATGTTTATAACCGCTGTCTAGTACCCATAGTACAAGCTTTTCTTAGTTTGGGACTAGAAGGGTAGTGTAAAATGTCCAAGGATATAAAAAAAATGGTGTTACAGCATCCCGGAAGAGTGGCTCTCCCTGGGCATGATTGAGGGTGAGCAGTACCCGTGCCCCGGGCTGGCCTTCATCCCTAAGGAGGAGGGCAAGGCAGCCAAGGGCGCCGGGGACACGATACAGATGCTCAACAATTTGTATGAGGTGGGTATAGGCGGGTTTTAGTCAAACAAAATTATTCATTAACTAGCTTTCCGCCCGCGGCTTCGCCCGCGTGGAATTTTGTCTGTCACAGAAAAACTTTATCGCGCGCGTCCCTGTTTCAAAAACCGGGATAAAAACTATCCTATGTTCTTTCCCGGGACTCAAACTATCTCTATGCCAAATTTCATCAAAATCGGTTGCGAGGTTTAAGCGGGAAAGCGTAACAGACAGACAGACAGACACAGCCGAATTGTATGAAGCGTCGGCGCCGAGCGATCAGCGTCACTCAGAAAGTGCGGTCGCTGATCGTCGGCGCTGACAGATCAATATGTATGTAATTGAAGGGAACGTTCCTGAGTGACGCTGATCGCTCGGCGCTGACGCTTCATACATTTGGGCTGTCAGCGCTGACGGTCAGCGTGCGTCAGCGTGACTCTAAAACCAGCCATAATCTTGAACCTCTACATCGTTCGTTTCAGCCGAAAAACGTCCACTGCTGGACAAAGGCCTCCCCCAAGGATTTCCACAAAGACCGGTCCTGCGCCGCTCGCATTCAGGCACCTCCCGCGACCTTCAGATCGTCGGTCTACCACGCTACGTCTTCCGGCCTCTACATGCTATTACGAAAAGGAGACATATGATAATAATATTACCTATGTATATACACTAATATTATAAAGAGGAAAACTTTGTTTGTTTGGTTGTAATGAATAGGCTCAAAAACTACTGGACCGTTTTTAAAAATTCTTTCACCATTCGAAAGCTACATTATCCACAAGTAACATAGGCTAAATTTTATTTTGGAAAGAAATAGGGTTCCGTAAAATATGTAGATAATGTAGTCCAGCGCGCGAAGCCGCGGGCAGAAAGCTAGTTAATGAATAATTTTGTTTGACTATTTTGTCGAACATCGGCATTCGCTTTCCCTGCTACTTTTCAATCAACATTGAAAGCATTGGGGGAGGCCTATGTTCAGCAGTGGACGTCCTATGGCTGAAATGATGATGATGATGATGATGATGACACAAATATTTATTGCATTGTGTAACTACTCTAGCAAGCAGTCATTATGAAAAAAGCTGTAGATCCTGGCTGCACAGGAGTTGCAGCGGTGGGAACGAGAGGTGGGAATAATCCCGTAGTCATTATGAAAATGATCACAACAGGGTATTGAGCCCACAGCAAGCAAACTATTGAGTAAAAAGCATTTTGTTTACTTTTCAGTGGACAAACGTGACTGCGTTCAGTTACGACAAGGAAACTGATCTTTGGGAAGTGATGGCGTTGGATGGAACCAAAAGGAAATTCAAGTAAGTTGCGTTTTGTTATTACCTAAGCTTATTTATTTATTTATATTTAAGCTTGTGTATCTGTTACGGTTAAAGTGATAAATTGAAAATTATGAATAATCTACGGTTATTATGAATAATTATTACCGACAGTCGAGGTAAAAGTGATAAATTAATCACATTTGTCAGTGATTATTTAATAATGCAACCTTAATACTAACAAATATCATAAAAGAGAACACCGGCTCGTGTACAGCGCCTGTGTACAGTCACACATTTTGAACGTTTTGATATCATAATATATTAATATAATTTGGCATAATGACTTTGGACTGTTTCTTGCGTAACATTACTTTGCCATAACGCCCATAACATATTGTTTTGGTTTAAAGTGAAAAATAGGTTAGGGTGCGGCGGGGGTGGCCCTTGGGCCACCCCTAAGCCGCCTATTTAGTTTTATACACACATAAATGATCTCATATTAATCACTTTTACCAAATCATGAGGTAATTATTCATAATAACCGGCGATTATTCATAATTTTCACATTTATCACATTGACCGTAACATATCTATCCAATTTACAATGTCAGTCCACTAGTCAGTTTTTAAAGCGACGAATCAACTAAAATAAAAATTGAATTGTGCAGTTTTTAGGCAGTTTCGTAATCTCTTTGGTCACTGCACTTACAATATTCTGTGTTCGTGTAAGGCTGCCCTTCAGGGTTGCTCTAATTGGTTGTAAAAATGTTTTTAACGTAGTATCCCGCGCATCCGGCTGATGTTCAAGGCGGATGATCCGGAGACGTTTGCGCAGCGTGTCAAGTTTGCTGTGGACCTACGCAGGGAGGTCGAAAACAACTTACGGTTAGTGATCACTTTAGCCTTGTCTAGTAGGCCTAAGATGCGCGCCGTGATAACTTTTATCGACGTCAAAATGTATGGGCAAAATCGATAAAATGGCGTGATAACCGCTTATCCCGGCGCGCATCTTAGGCCTACAGAAGGGCCAATTCGCCGCGAATCCTACGCGCGAACACGAGCGCATTGTATGACGTGATTTACGTGCGAATTTCAACTCGCGCGTATCTTTTGGACGCAATGTATTGGCTCCTAGTATCTCGCCAACGCGCGTATGGATTCTACGCGCGTAGAATTGGCCCCCCTAGACAGGCCCTTTATGTATTTGTTCCCGGTTTGTCTATGATGTAATTCATCATCATTATTTTCAAATTCAAATTCAAATTCAAATTCTTTATTTGCTTATAAATAGGGTAAATACATATAAGTGGTGGATGGTATTTTATAAAAGTGCAGTCCTATTTATCTGTCTGTCTGTCTGTCTGTCTGTCTGTCTGTCTGTCTGTCTGTCTGTCTGTCTGTCTGTCTGTCTGTCTGTCTGTCTGTCTGTCTGTTAACGCTTTCCCGCTTAAACCTCGCAACCGATTTTGATGAAATTTGGCATAGAGATAGTTTGAGTCTCGGGAAAGAACATAGGATAGTTTTTATCCCGGTTTTTGAAACAGGGACGCGCGCGATAAAGTTTTTCTGTGACAGACAAAATTCCACGCGGGCGAAGCCGCGGGCGGAAAGCTAGTAATAATCATAATCATAATAATCACAATCATAATCATCCCAATTTTGGTAATCATAATCATCACAACAATTATAATAATCATAATCATGATCATAATCGTTTGATATCATCCCTACATTATCGACATTGCAGCTTGCACTAAGCGTTTCGATAACTCTTTTATAATCTGAGGTGGAATTGTGTAAAGCAATTGTAATCATTTGACAGTTAATAACGTACAATAAAGTCAGTTAAACAAAACATTTGACAGAATAATCGTACGTCCTGTCCTGTACGTACCTGTCAAATGATTACGATTGCTTTACACAATTCCACCTCTGAACTGGACTGGAATTCGTTGCCGGCTGAATAAGCACTTATAGGGCAGGGGCATGTATTTACCATCCTAGACTGCATCTCACTTAACACCAGGTGCAATTGCGGTCAAATATGACCATAATGATGATCATAGTCATAACTGTGACGCGTTTCCACCGCCAGACGCTCTCGCTGGATGATTACCACGTGTAGGCGCTCAGAAAGAAAGTAGAATCATAATCATGATCGTCATCATAATCGTGTGGCGCATGGAGCGCCTGCATCGTCAGGCGCGCTCGCTTCATGAGGACCACGCGGAGGCGCTCAGGAAGGATGTTATTGTACAATCATAATCACAATCATGATCAGAATCATAATCATGCGGTGCGGGTTTGAACCCCCCTGCCGCCACTGGAATATTGTGGTAAACCCACTTGTAACACAAGCTTTAATTTAGCTTTGCACGATGGATTTTTTTCCAACGGGACTTTAAAATTTTATAATTATCACATTACAGGCCGAGCTCCTATACAGAAAGATGGAGGGCAAGATGAAGATAATATACACGATACAGAAGTACAGGGACTTGTATAACTTCATAGACGTGCCGACTAAAGATTACGTGGCGCCCGTGCCTGATTATGGTGAGACAGCAGACTAGATATTGACCGCGGCTTCGCTTGTGATATTCGGTCTGTCATAGGAAGACTTTATCCGTTGTCCCATTTACTTCTATGTTCAATACTCAATCATAACCACATTAGCACATTCACATTAGGTCTTACAATTTAGGCAGTTATACAATGTGGATCCAGTCAGGGCAGCAACTTTAGGAAGGAGACAGAACGACCATCTTAACAGTTTCAAAATAAATTAATGTACAAATTGAGTTTGAATGTTTTTCCCTGTATGACTTGTAGTGCTCTGAAAAGAGCCTGCTTACTAATTAAAGAAGTGTATTTGGTTTTTGATGGCACAGTGTAAAATGTCCAAGGATATTTAATTACTATTTACTGTCTGTTCAGGTATAGGTCGCTCAACAATATTTGAGGCGTTTGTTTTGCACGTTCATTCAAGTTTAAATATCGAATGCACTAGCTACCACGCTCTTGTCAAATGTCTGTAAGCGAGACAGAAAGCATTGTTAGTTCGTCAACGCAAGACGACAGCGCAGAAAGCATACTGATCAATACAAATCTTTTAGTCCGAGAGGGGACCGTAAGATACCCTACGTCATTTGATACTAAGATAAGCTCCATGGCACACGTTCAAAAAGGTTGTGATGAGTATGGAACAATTAATTAATAAACTCCAATTTGGCTGAAAGTACAAAAAAACATTGCAAAATTATGTTTGACATAATTAATGGGCATGTTTCGGCCATATAGTTAAACCTTCGCATGTCGTTAGGTTGATATCTCTGAGTGCCATGGAGCTTATCTTAGTATCAAGTGACGTAGGGTATCTTACGGTCCACTCTTGTACTATTTGCTTGTGTTGATGGGCTCAACTTTCTTTGCGCGACCTATAAAATAATAATAATTACTGTTTACTTCTGTCCAGGACGATATCCGTGCGTGATGGAAGACTTCCAAGGCAGGATGGAGTACAACCAGTGGTATTCTCTGTACGTGCTCACGGAGGCTGTGTCCTGCATACATCTGGTCGTGGACGAGTGCTTGAAGGTTAGGCCAGGATTTTATTACTTACTAGCTTTCCGTCCGCGGCTTCGCCCGCGTGGAATTTTGTCTGTCACAGAAAAACTTTATCGCGCGCGTCCCTGTTTCAAAAACCGGGAAGAAAACTATCATATGTCCTTTCCCGGGACTCAAACTATGCCTAATTTCATTAAAATCGGTTCTGTGGTTTAGGCGTGAAAGAGAGACAGACAGAAAGACAGAGTTACTTTCGCATTTATAATATTATTATATTATAGATTTTGAACTTTGTGGTAAAGGTGTAAAGCTCAGAATTCGCTGGCCTGATGACGACTCTATTTATATACCACAAATATTTAGTTCATCAGAAGCCGCTTTTTAATTGTCCTACAAGATTGACATAAAGGTAATAAACCTTTTCAAGTTTCGTATTTGTATTTGGCCAACCACTCTTGTGCCATGCGAACAGTTCAACGAAGTTTCTACATCGAAGGGAATGCCTTCCCTTCGATGCAGAAAATGCAACTAAGGGCCAAATTTGCGTACATTAGTGCCCGTTTTCACCATCAATCCCTAAGTTTTAAGTGACCCCTATGGTAACATTTAACAGGCATTTGTTTTCATAGGGGTCACTTAAAAATTAGGGATTGATGGTGAAAACGGGCATAGGTCTCTCAAACCCGTCTAACCAGCATGGGGATTGTAGGCCAAATCATCCGTTGGCTTTTAGTGAACTATAGTCTGGTCCGGGAGCACGTAGAATTTTGTCCAATGACCCCAAGCTACCCATCCTTATCGCTCGCGCGTAATTATATTGCTATCGCGACTGTAGGACAGGCGCCCGCAGTGAGTGTGCGAGCGTGACAGCAACATAATTACCCGCGAGCGATAAGGATGGGTAGCTTGGGGTCATAGGTCAAAATTCTACGTGCTCCCGGACCAGACTATAGAAAGGTTCATTCTCATACAGTGGAGACTAATGATGATGATGGTGATGAAAATTCCCTTTTTTCATCATTAGGTGGAGTTGATGCTATTCTTCACAGCCAACTATGGCCGAAATGTGAGCTTAGCGGAATTCGATGCGGCCCAACAACATTGCACCTCTATGGTAAGTGTTACCTAGTATTATCTGTGGTGTTACTAGAGACCTTAGTATTGAGAGAACTGAGTTTCTTGCGCTGCTTCTTCTCAGCACTGGCCCGTTTATTTTCCTCAAGCAGTGGTAGGGTTAAAAGTGCATTTTTAAAGCCTGTTTGCAGAAATAAATGAGTTTTTAATGAAAAACCAATCAGATCTCCTGTTTCTTGAATAATGTTTGATTGGTTTTTCAAAACACTTCTCCGGTCCGCTCCTTGGTGGAAACCGGGCCCAATGTCCGTTTTCACCATCAATCCCTAATTTTTAAGTGACCCCTATGAAAACAAAATTCCTGTTATGTGCTACCATAGGGGTCACTTAAAAATTAGGTATTGATAGTGAAAACGGGCATAGTCTTTCGTGATATTGTGTGCTAATTCTACTTTGATTTGCTGTTGACTGATTTAAAACATCTTACTAGTGTAGTACATCATATTGCATGGCTTTTTGTGATATTGCAGATGCTGAAATACCTAAATATAACGTGGTTGAACAACACAGCGCATGCGATCAGAATGTCCTTCAGGGATGTCGGTAAAGGGTGAGTATGAAAATGTACAGTAGGCCTAAGATGCGCGCCGTGATAACTTTTATCGACGTCAAAATGTATGGGCAAAATCGATAACATGGCGTGATAACCACTTATCGCGGCGCGCATCTTAGGCCTACAGGGTGACTGAAATCGTTGGCATCCTTTTAATATAAGACTCTACACATGGTAATATAGTGCATTCCCCAAAAAGACTATTCAATTGAGTGTTTTTTGTAGGTGGTACAATATTTACGAGAAGAAGTGGGAATTCTACGGCGTAAGCAAGCTTTGTCGGTTCATGCAGCTCGTCAGGTTCCGAATGCAGGTTGGGTTTGTTCTTATACGTTCAAGGAATTTAATTGTCAATAGTGTCCAATATTGTAGAACTGCTTTTATAGAGACGAAGGACTAATAAGTACTATTGTCCAACTACAACGAATCGTCCTATCTGTGACATTGACAGGGGGCGCCACCGTCAATACCGGATCGCTGTTTCCGATTTTGGCCATGTTGAAAACTATATACTTAGTAGGATGAGATGATGGTGGCGCCTCCAATGAGCTTGGTGGGACAGTTCAGTGTAGTTCATCTATAATATCGGCTCAGGAGAGCAAGTCTAGATAAAAATATAGATGTTTGGCATTGAATAAAGTTAGTTTATCTCTGCCGTATGTCCCGAATTCGAAAAGACTGCTGCAATTGACCGCAGTGTTCGCAGATATAAGTATGTGATGTTAATTTTAACTTCTTCCATGAGTTCCTAAGTGGACCCAGGACAACAAAGTGATCCTAAAAGGCATTCGTTTTTTTCTTTTAAGCAGTGGAACCCTAAAAATAATGATTTTTTTTACTTGCTTCTCTAAACCTTACTGGGTTACACTTGAGTGTTTTACAATTTTTGCGAAATATCGTGTTTTCAGTCAGGGGCGAAGCTACTGCTGTATTAGCGATATCAATAATACAGGCCCCCTGCCCTATAAGGGCTCCAAAGACGGCTTTTTTCGGATCAGTCGGAGTAGGCAACTACTTAAGGAAGATCTGCAATTTTGCAATGACCTTTTTCTAGATGAAAAAGGCCTTGATCTAATGACCTTTTTTAGATGGGGCCCTTAACAATGTCTTTATGTGTTAAAGCCTTGGTAACCTCTTCAATATACACACTGCCCATTTTTTGGGATATATTTTCAACAACTAAGTTGCGTAAAAAAATTAGTGCAAATAAAAATAAAGTTTAACTAAGTTAAGTACTAATACACTAGTAATGTGAAAGGTCTATTCTCATAAATGAAACACTGGATACATAACTTGCACATTACAATCACAGATGAGAGAGTTAAAGCACGCTATGCCACGGTAATAATATCATACAGTATTGTAACTTCATATAAACCGATGAAACGCGAGCTTTCCTTCGAATTTCAAATCTCGGGACGTGGTCGAAATCCCAAAGTTAGGGGTGTCACGAATGTGCCGAACGGACGTCGATGGCCTAGTGTTGAAAATGACTAAGGTTGAATTTGACTGACCGTCATTTACGATCTTTGTCAAAAACTAGTCATTAACTGTCAGAAATTGTCATTTTCAGTCAGTTTGATTTGAAATGAAAATTATACAGGGTGTCCCAAAAACAATGGATAACCCTGTAACCATCGATAGGCCTCGCCATGGTCTCCCTAACGTCCAATTTTGACCCCAGTAAAAATATCACCGTTTTCAAGATTTTTAAGTTTTTGTGCATTTTTAGAAAATTTCCACCTGCGATTACTTTTTCTCATGCCATTTCTACAAATGAGGATACTTTTCAATCTAGTTTTTTTCGTTATCACAAGGGATAGTTGGGCTATCAAAAGAAAAGATTAAAGTTCAACAAACTAGTTTAAAAGTATGAAAATTTTAAGAAATTGCAGAGAAGAAGGAAAAATTAATTCATTGTCTTGCACTTTTGATCAGCCGTCGTGTAAAAAAAATGTAGGAAGACCATCGTGCCCATTACCTTAAAAACTTCCTTGGTTAATTGAGATTCTAAAAAGGTATCACAAGCCTATGTATTCTGTATTATTTTTATCTTATGGCTACTTGAATAGCAACTAGTATGAAAACTGCAAAAATGAGTTTTTCTCGTAATAGTTAAACTAGGACTGCATAGTGGCATTAAATACAAATGGATAATTTTTAGCGTAGGAATTTTAATAAAGCAACATTTTATCATCATCATCATCATCATTTCAGCCATAGGACGTCCACTGCTGAACATAGGCCTGTACCCCAATGATTTTCATAATGACCGCTTGGTAGCGGCCTGCATCCAGCACCTTCCTGCTTACCTTTATGAGGTCGTCGGTCCACTTTGTAGGTGGACGTCCTACGATGCGCTTTCCGGTACGTAGCCTCCACTTGAACCCTGTTGCCCCATTGGCCGTCCGTTCTGCGTTTTTGTGATTACTTAATTTTTGTTTTAAACCTTATAAATGTGCCTATAGACAGATACCCGTGATAATACACGGCTCGGAAACGTGGATTTTTTGGACAGCGTGCTATGGAAGGGGCTATGCTCGGGTTTCTTCACGAAACCGTATCAGAAATTAGGAGATCCGTAAACGAACTAAAGTCGCTGACATAGCTCGACGGATCAGCAAGCTGAAGTGGCAATGGGCAGGGCACAGTAGTTTGCAGAACTGAGGCAGCAGGGTTAAAGTGGAGGCTACGTACCGGAAAGCGCATCGTAGGACGTCCACCTACAAAGTGGACCGACGACCTCATAAAGGTAAGCAGGAAGGTGCTGGATGCAGGCCGCTACCAAGCGGTCATTATGAAAATCATTGGGGTACAGGCCTATGTTCAGCAGTGGACGTCCTATGGCTGAAATGATGATGATGATGATGATAAAATGTTGCTTTATTAAAATTCCTACGCTAAAAATTATCCATTTGTATTTAATGCCACTATGCAGTCCTAGTTTAACTATTACGAGAAAAACTCATTTTTGCAGTTTTCATACTAGTTGCTATTCAAGTAGCCATAAGATAAAAATAATACAGAATACATAGGCTTGTGATACCTTTTTAGAATCTCAATTAACCAAGGAAGTTTTTAAGGTAATGGGCACGATGGTCTTCCTACATTTTTTTTACACGACGGCTGATCAAAAGTGCAAGACAATGAATTAATTTTTCCTTCTTCTCTGCAATTTCTTAAAATTTTCATACTTTTAAACTAGTTTGTTGAACTTTAATCTTTTCTTTTGATAGCCCAACTATCCCTTGTGATAAGGAAAAAAACTAGATTGAAAAGTATCCTCATTTGTAGAAATGGCATGAGAAAAAGTAATCGCAGGTGGCAATTTTCTAAAAATGCACAAAAACTTAAAAATCTTGAAAACGGTGATATTTTTACTGGGGTCAAAATTGGACGTTAGGGAGACCATGGCGAGGCCTATCGATGGTTACAGGGTTATCCATTGTTTTTGGGACACCCTGTATATTGTATAAAACCAGCTTTTGCTAACGATTTCGCCCGCCTGAAATTAAAGTAACAGGTCATTAAGTACTCATTATGATTAGTAGATTCAAAATTATTTTAGTATATTTTTTTAAATTAAATCTACTAATCACAAAACAACACGCATTTTTAACCTATTCCATTCACAAAGTATTTTGTTTGTCTAAATAAAAAAAAATACAATCACAAAACTAGAGAGAAATTTTAAGTAGACAGATGTAATTTTATTAGAATGGGTACTGTAGGTAAGCAGCCCTATTGCATGTTGTCATACCGTGACGTACCGCGGGGCTGTTGACATTTTTTTTCAAAAATATGGCCGAGTTGGAATACTGTATAGATAGTATTACCGTGGCTATGCCATTGTTTCCAGTACGCCCTGCGCTTTTGCATCGAGCAATCGATGGCGATGTTCGTTGCTATGTGTGAGACTCCATGCCTCTGTACCTACTGGTGCGAGGACGACTGGGAGTGGGACGCGTCGGACCTCATCAACTCGCCCTTCCGCAGCGCGGCGCCCACGCTGTTCTACTTCTACCTCACCATGGGCGCCGACGGGCCCTACTACACCACCAATCCGGCGCAGTTTGAGGTGAGCTGGACGACTGGGAGAAATGAGGAAATCCGTAAACGAACTAAAGTCGCTGACATAGCCCGACGGATTAGCAAGCTGAAGTGGCAATGGGCAGGGCACATAGTACGCAGAACTGACGGCCGATGGGGCACCAAGGTTCTGGAATGGAGACCGCGTACCGAAAACCCAGCGTGGGACGTCCACCTACAAGGTGGACCGACGACATCGTAAAGGTGGCAGGGAAGCGCTGGACGCAGGCCGCTACCAATCGATCAACGTGGAAAGCATTGGGGGAGGCCTGTGTTCAGCATTGGACTATGGCTGAAATGATGATGATGATGATGATGGAGACTGGGAGTGGGACGCGTCGGACCTCATCAACTCGCCCTTCCGCAGCGCGGCGCCCACGCTGTTCTACTTCTACCTCACCATGGGCGCCGACGGGCCCTACTACACCACCAACCCGGCGCAGTTTGAGGTGAGACGCTGCGTTTTCCAGTACGTGGCCTCCACTTCAAAACCTTGCTGCCTCATCGGGAATGGGTTATGATGGGCTTTTTCTACCAAAAGGGCCTGTGGCCTGTGCTCACTAATACCTGACGGTGACTTTTAAGATCTATTGGGATGGAACTTCGAGTTATTGTCCGGGGCTAAAGTCCGGTCGCTATGTATAATTACGTACGAGCGATACGGATGGGTCGCTCGGGGTCATCGGACGAAATTCTATCTGCACGGCTAAAGCAGGACTAAAGTCCAGTTAGTCCTTTAGAACGCCTCCCGAAGCATAGCTCTCTAGCAGAACGGCTCCAAGAGAGTAGTCTCCCCAATTTCCCACCACCTATCGTTCCAACGTTACATTGCCAGTGTAACCAGCATTTACCGATTTATATGATTCAAGATTAAATAAATATTTATAGCTTAACCGTTTTCTTTCAGATCGTAATCCAGCGGTTATTCCGTGAGATGCTGTACCGATGCCACTTCATTCCGCAAGTGCACCCGATGATCATGACCGGGCTGGTCTTCGATAAGGAGCTGTTCCTCACTTCGATCGGTAAGCTAAATCCATCAACTAAAGTCTGTTCGCCGAGAGTTCATAAAAAAAAAATTAAAGTTAACTCATTATAAATTTTCGGCCCGCTAATTAATTTTGTCGATATAATGAAAAAGTTGGTAGATTATTTGGCCTGGCCTTTTTTTTGGCCTGGATTCTCGGCTCGGTTACAATTTAATTTTTGACTACCATTTATAATAATGTTCTTAAAATACCAATTATCTACCAAAATCTACTAAACGATTTCGCACTACTAAATCATCGTTCTCTTTGCAACTAACTTTCGCTAACATTTATCAGGTCTTATGGAGCCGAACGTGGTGGAATACCGCGACCGACTGCTCAAGGCGTATCGCAAAGCCATCATCCCATTAATAGCGTATATGCGCCAGTACGAGTGCTACAAGGAAATATACTTGCTGGACATCGAGGAGTACGTCGAGTGAGTGTTGCCAGTTACAACAATAGTTTTTTATACCTTCTTAACCCTTTATAGAAAGAATAACGAAAAAAGTTTATTGGTACCTGGCGTGTTGCCAATATTGTAAAATCCAAATGTAGCAACATGATGCAATAAACGTTTATGACTATGACCATGACTATGACTATGAATACGACTATGACTATGACCAGGCCTGCACATCTCCGCGAGTTTGCATCGAAAACAAAACACGCGCGACTACTCCTCCTGAGGTACCTAATCGACAGGGACAATCACGAGCGAGTATTGACGGACGCACGTGTATTCTTCACCCATTTGCATTGTAAAGACAATAAACTATCATCATCAACAGCCCTTTACAGTCCACTGCTGGACTATGAGCCTCCTCTACTATAGTGGAGGGTTTTGCCATAATCTCCACGCTTGGCAGGCGGGTTGGAGATCGCAGTTTAAAAGATTGATGTTTTTCAGAGAGCGCTGCTGCCCAAACTATACGAGTATGTAAAAACGGTGGTCAAATTAATACTGTGCAGTATTTTAACTGCCTGAATAATACTAGAAACACAAAATATAATTCATGCTTATTCATGTATTTCCTCCGCCATTTTCCGCAGTTTGGCACCTCACGTCACACAACATTTTACCGAAGTCAGCCCTATGGCTTCGGCGCAGTACCGATCACTGACGTTTGTCAACAAAATGGTGCTGGACTCTTGAGACAAGCTAAATTACACCATATTGTTAAGGACATTGAACATACATTTTTTTACATACCTTCGCGAAGAAAATGTTCTGTACGAAATACTTATTATTATTCTGTGGTATTACAACAATAGTGTTTATACCTTAACCCTTCATAGAAAGTAAAAAAAGAAAGAAATAAAAAGTATTTATTCGATACAAGTAAAAAATAAAATAACAAATAGTTGTAATAAAACCAAACAGTAAGGTACATGCACCAAAATGGCATCAGTTCAGTATAAGCCGTGACGGCTCAGTATTGTAAGATCCAAATGTACCAACATGATGCAATAAACGTTTATGACTATGACCATGACTATGACTATTGCCACCAGAATCTTATTCACGCAAGTGAATATAAACATTGCATTGATTTTTGATCTCATCCTTCACGGTGTGGATTTTTATTGGTGGTCAAGTTGTAGATCCTGGCTACACCAGAGTTGTAGTGGTAAGAACGAGAGATGCTAATGGTCCCGTTATCAAGGCTAGAATATTATCTTCGAGAGAAGATAGGTCTTGGTATTAATTAAGCTTAATTTTAATGATTCGTTTTATGAGTTGGATCCCCTATTACATATAGTGTAATTTTTAGTCTGCACTCTGTATTAATTTTAACTGTGGAAACTGCTGATTTCTGTCCTATTTTTTGGGTGATTATTTGTCTGTATATCAAAATTGTTTGTTTCCCTAATATCAATAAATAAAAGCATCTCTAACAAGTATATTATTGACAGGAACTTCCGCCTGGAAAAGCATTCGGCTTCAGAGACGCGGGAAGAAGTTCAGATGCATTACGACGCGAAGCAGGACTTGATTTGGCGCCTGCCTCAGTACATCAACATAGGGCCTTTTGCGCTCAATGTAGACACGCTTAAGGTATCTTATATGTCTTCTATCTTATTAGGCTCTGTTTTGAATTAAGTTTAACTTAGAATAACTGAAAAAATACACTGGTCATCACAAAAATCGACCCTCCCGCGACAAGCACTTTCAAACGTATGCATCCCCAGTTCCCACCAATATTGGTTCCATTTAAAAGCCTAGTTCTAAACTTCATTTCATTAAAGGAAAGGTTTTTACCCCAAAAATGTGTCTGTAGAAGAAATCAGAGTCACTTCTTCAAAAAATAGGTAGTTACGCTTGAGCCAACTTTTATGGCTATAAAACTGTTAAGTTGGGATTAATCGCTATCCATCTGTTAAAGAGGACACGTGAGATCATTATTTGGTTTTATAACCATAAAAATTGGTCTAATTGATCCCAGAGATGAGCCCAAAGTGAGGTCTTTTTTCAAGTCATATTTATTGTATATCGCGTTTATCTTAATCGTTTATTAAGAAATCAAATGTGTTTTTCTTTAAGAATATTTATTGGGCTTTCAAATAACACTAATATTATTGGGGCACCATGATTGTGTCAGTAGAAACGAGTTTTCCTGTAAAACGTAGGTGGGCCGATTTTTGTGATGACCAGTATATATTGGCCATGCGTGTGTATGTATTATAGTTGTAATGCGTCCCATTTTATTTATGTGTATGAATTTTATGTCGTCAATATTCATAAATATCAGGGAAATAAAGTTCCCTAATTTAAAGAAGTTCTAAATTACGTTTTATTCCATAGCAACTTCTGGTGAACAAGCGGTCGGACATTATCAAGGCCTTACTGACGATGTGGGCGGAGGAAGTGCGGATGGTGGTGGAAGACTCCATCCAGGTATGATGACAATCAATGATTTCTTGTGCTGCTCCTTCTTAGTACTGGCCTACATTATTGTCCTGAAACAGTGAAAGGGTTTCACTGGGGCTTATAAGAGTGCTTTTCAACCCTAAGAGTAGGCGCACACCGTTGATTTTTAGTTGACCGATTGTTGTGCCCGATTTTAATTTGTATGAAGAATCGGCCAAATCGAATCGGCGTAGTGTGCGCACTCCCATACATGCCCATACTGATCAACTGCCCGACTAAACTATCGGTTGACGAAAAATCAACGGTGTGCGCCTACTCTTAACCAGACTTAGGAAACATTTTATTCATTGATTTTCAACGTTATCTTCACAGCATAAAGTTCAAATTGATCTGTTTTTTACGCAAGGCCTACAAAAGCATAATGCGCAAGCTGGGTGAAAAGCCCAACACCATAGAACACGTATTCGAGATCCGAGAGTGGATGGAATCTATTCCCTTCGCGCTCAAGACCCAGGAGGATATTATGAAGAAGGTGCACACGGTGAGTGATACCTATTTATACATCAGTAAGCCTAGGATGCGCCATGATAAACTATTATAATGAGGGTTTTCGCGATTGAAAAATCCGCCAGATGGCAATACGTAGACGCGAGGTCCAAATGCTGCGTGATTGGTGGATTTTGACATATCTGTCAATGTCATGTTAAAAATAACCAATCACGCAGCATTTGGACCTCCCGTCTACGTATTGCCTTTGGATTTTTCAATAGCGAAAACCCTCATTCGTTCCATCCACGAAGACGCGCCCCACCAATTTTTGGTCTCGGTCGCGCGGAGTGCGGGGAGTTTGATCCGAGCAATCTGAGCGTCATTATTGTAGTGTGCGTGTGCACTCATGGATAATTTAGCGTGTACCGATAACACTCAAACATTAGCGGAAGAATGGTGGGACGCGTCTTCGTGAATAAGACGATCTATATCGAGGCATTTTATCGAGTTAACGCGATAAGCCATATATTTGTCGTCTAAAATCATCGATAAGATTTACCTACTATAGAGCGCATCCTAACCTGTGTATAAAATTAAAAAACAAGAGCCTATAATATGTTACAACAATTTTTGCAGGATTATGAAGTTTTGGATGCCTTCTTCATGCCATTAGAAAACGACGATTTCAAAGCTCTATGGGAAGCCATCGGATGGCCGTTGTCGATAACAAAACAGGTTAGAATGTCTCTGATGATTGTAAATTAATAAGATTAGGATCTTGCTTATTACATTTTCCTGTTTTAACGCATGACTAAGCAGTGATTCCAGAAGTACCTTTTAGGCTGGTTTTAGTGTCATGCGGACTGTCAGTGGCGCGGATCGTTCCGCACAGCCGATCTGTATGAACTGCTAGGGAGCGGAGCGGTTCCTCCGGACCGCATTACTCTAAACGCTCCCTAGAAGTTCATACAGATTGGCCGTGCGGAGCGGGTCCGCACCGGACGATCCGCGTGACACTAAAACCAGCCTTAGTTATTAAATTTCCAGTCCACGAAGAAATACATAGGATTAATGATATATTCTCAAATCTTGTATCTTATTTGATTGACGTTGTTTCACATCATAACATACATAATGCTCGAATTGTATAGGTATTTGACACCATTTCCCAATAATTCTAAAGCAAAACTTTTTTAAAAAGACGCTTCTTTCTGGTCTTAAAAACTTAATTAATTTTTAATTACCTGTAAATTTCGATTTTTGATTGCATTATAATTGAAAAAAGTATTTTCATTGAGTTGATAAAATTGTGACGTCACATGCTAGTATTGCCGTATAAAATCTATGGGAGACTGTCGTTTTGACAGTTTTAAAAAGTACGTCAATTGATTGGTAGTGTCAAATACCCTATTGCAATGCTATCCAGGTGGACGTAACGACCGAGTTCCTGGAGGAAGAACAGGAGAAGTTCTGGAAGCTTCACCAGATAGACGAGCAGACTATGTTCGATAAGATCGACATGTACAGCGCACAGTGCATGGCCTTGACGCTGCAGAATGACTTTGCCAAGGTATGCATTGTGTATCATCGTTCGTTTCAGCCAAATAATGTCCACTGCTGTACAAAGGCCTCCTCCAAGGTTTGCGAGACTTACATTTTTTAAAGTAAAATCGACAAAATATCTGAAGACACATTTTTGTTGCAAAATAGCACCTATTTCAACTATCGGATACTATAATGTTTATCTAGATGTGCTATGATGTCTGTACATTGTAGGTACAATCAATGAAAATGCAAACTATTGTGTTCGCAAATACCTCCGCTAAAGTTTTCATAACAACCGGATTTGCGCTGCTTGCATCCATTACTTTCCGAGACCTTTACAACATGGTCGTTACACCGAGCGGCTCCTACCCTATCCACGAAAAATACTGTAAGGGCTTGAAAAAGTTCTGCAGTGGCGCCACTGTGGCGCGCTTGTCGCATCATTACCTGTGTCCAATGACAGTTAACTTTCCCCCGGGACAACTTCACTGACCTTCACTGGTTGGGTATTGGCGGTCAAGCTGTAGACCCTGGCTATACAGGTATTGCACAGTATAGTGTTCATACAATATCTGTAGCGCCACTACCGTGACAAACGCGAATGGTAGTGACGCTGCAACTGCGCCACGGCAGCGCTTCCTCACGCTTCTAATTTGAAGGCACCTATATGTATTTATGCAGGTCCATGAGATAGCCAACGACATCAAGAAGGCGTGGAAAGGGATGAAGGATTCTCAGGAATGGGGCCGCATCCTGAACCAGCGTCAGAAGCTGTTCGGGCAGCCCGTGATACCGTTTACGGATCTCAACCGCCTGGTGAAGGAATTCGAACCGTACAGGAACCTTTGGGTCACGGCTTCAGGTCTGGAAAACTTATTTTATGCCAGTGAAGTAATGTCGCGTTAAGACCCGTGTCTTTCTTTTTAAGTGAAGAACTAAACTAATCAATTGACGTAATTTTATGAGTTATCAAAACGCAATTTACACATTGGATAGATTTTGTTTGAGTCACCGCTTCAGGATTGCCTATTTTATGAACGACTTGGAAAAATCGAACTTCTTAAGGCGGGAATCGAACCCGGGCCGGGCGATTGCTCTTCCATTTGAGCTACTTATGCCCGTTTTCACCATCAATCTCTAATTTTTAAGTGACCCCTATGGTAACAAATAACAGAAATTTTGTTGTCATAGGGGTAATTTAAAAATTAGGGATTAATGGTGAAAACGGGCATGAGACACTGGATATAATAACTATGGCATTTTTTGTCGCAATGAATTGAATAGGGCATTTGACAGCTTAATTTTTATGGGCTGTCAAAAGGCTATTCACCTATTGTATAGATGACACACGCTGAACTGTCCCATCAAACT
The DNA here is from genome assembly GCF_004193835.3 of Ostrinia furnacalis. Taxonomy (NCBI): domain Eukaryota; kingdom Metazoa; phylum Arthropoda; class Insecta; order Lepidoptera; family Crambidae; genus Ostrinia; species Ostrinia furnacalis. Next base: position 86,071 of record NW_021131108.1, read on the forward strand.
CAATGACAGGGGGGCCATCGTTCAACTTTATGGTGAAAACCATGGCAAAAATCGTAACCAGCGATCCGGTATTGACGGTGACGCCCCACTGTCAATGTCATGGATAGGATAGTTCAGTATTTTGGAACTAAAGTATAATTTTGAAAGGCAATACAAGCGAATGAGATCTGGGAGCGGCATTCGGCTGAAACGAACGAATTGACTAAAAGCTTTGATTTTGATCGTGCAGATTTCCTGAAAGCGCGCGAAGTGTGGTTCGACAACCCGCTGATGTATGTAGACGCGGACTCAATCGAGCCTCTTATCAACGAATACTACAAGACGATCGTCAAGTGCGTGCGCACATTTGCCGACATGCCCAAAGTGCAGCAAGTAGCCACCACTATACGGGTGAGTGGGCAGTCTAACGTGACAGTTGTTATACAGGGTGTTAGTTAAATGGGCTTATAAGCCGACACTAGCCCATGTTAACATGTTCATATAAATGGTATGGTGAAGTCAGAAAATGGATATCATTTTAATTATTTTCATTTTCACTGGAAGTGCTTTTATTTTTTAGTTTATTCAATAGGGACTGACCGGATTTTAACTATGGATACACTGTTCTCCATGTTGGCTTTTAGGCTTCACGCTATTCTATTTTTAAAAACTAGACTTAAAATCTCTGATCTTTGAGCTGTATTGCCTTCTTGTTAATCTATACTAATATTATAAAAAGAGGTAAAGTTTGTGTGTTTGTGTAAGTATTTGTTAAATTGTAAGGGGTAATCTCGGGATCTACAGAACCGATTTTAAACATTTTTTCACCAATAGAAAGCCACATTATTGCTGAGTGTCATTGGTTATAATATAAAAAAACCGAAAAATTACACGCGGGCGAAGCCGCGGGCGGAAAGCTGAGCTAGTCTGAGACATTTTTAATATATTTTTGTTTTTTAATTACAGGATGACATCGACGAATTTAGACCTCTAATACCTGTCATTCAAGCGGTCAGAAATCCGGGTATGAAGGAGCGACATTGGAATGAGTTTATGGAGAAAGCTGGTAAGTATCACTCATTCACAGTCTTGTATCTTCATAAAATTTAACGCCAATCGCGTGATTCCAGCAGAGTAGAATGAGAGCACCCCCTTTTCAAGAATGTCGTGAGAGGCAATTAAGAGAGATATATTTAAACATCAGGCCTCCCCAACTTTTCTTGCAATCTGGAGTGTAGGCCTAATCCTCCATTTGCCTCTTGTAAAGGAGATCATTCAGGCTTCATACATTTTTGGGCCTTTTCTGAAAGTGCCGGCCAACAAAAAAAAATGGTGCGTATTATTAGAACTAGCTATTTGGAGCAATAGTTAATATGGCATAAAAGTTTTAGGCCCGCTCTGAACCAAGTTATACAAGTTCGATGATTCATCATTTTCATGTATTTATTGATTTTTGAAAGTGCAGAGAACCATATAATGATTATTGATATTGCTAGAACTAGTTATTTGAAGCATCTGCCATTATAGTGCGAAAGTAGTGGGTTCATTGTCTGTCAGTTATTTAAGTGACAAAAAAGTAGTTTTCATATTACTTCATTTTCCACCAGTTCATCCATTATAATCTAAGCAATATCTATAAAACCTTCCTCTCACGAAGCCCAGGTGTATCTACGCCGTGTACCAATAACTTTACGACAGCTTAAACACAAATGATGAGCCACTTCACACAACAAACAGAATCTGAGTCTAATATTCACATATAGTCCGGTCGCCGAGCACGTAGAAGTTTGGCCAATGACCCCAAGCTACCCATCCTTATCGCTCGCGCGTAATTATACCTATTGCTGTCGCGATTGTGCGACGGGCGGCCGCAGTGAGTATGCGAGCGCGACAGCAACATAGATTCGTGCGAGCGATAAAGATGGATAGCTTGGGGGTCATTGGACGAAATTCTACGTACTCGGCGACCGTTGATGATGATGTTTGTCGATAACGCAAAAGCAGGTAGCCGTTTGATGTAACGCGAGTCGCATGGATAACTGGATGAACTTCACTTCAGTTTTCAATGTTCCCGTCTCATTCACTGACGGGTATGCTCCGAGCCATCCTATTAGCTGGCATGTTTGCTCGTTTCTTCTCGGCCACAGCGATACTGCTAGCGCGGGCCACGGATGTATCTTTTTCGTTTCGTCATCGCGTTATTTGATCGCTAACTTAGAGCGGTCGGTTGATAATTGTTTTGGATCATGAGTTTCTAACAAAACATATTATTATTTTCCAGTTTGCCAACACTTTAAAAGTCAATAAATGTATGAAAATGATGAATCATCGAACTTGTATAACTTTGTTCTGAGTGGTCCTACAACTTTTGTGCCATATTAACTATTGCTCCAAATAGCTAGTTCTAACAATACGTACCATAATTTTTTGTTGCCCGGCACTTTTAGAAAAGGCCCAAAAAAAATGATGTCCTTAGAAAGAATCGTCCTCTTACAGTGAAGACATAGACGATCTGATGAATATTAGTGATGGGTATACCTCTATATTTCTCCAGGTATAACCGTGACGATGAACGAGAAGCAAACATTCACGATGTGTCTGAAGCAAGGCATGGCTGCCCACGGCGAGCTGATCGCCGAGATTGGGGAACTGGCCAGCAAGGAATACGTCATCGAGCAGTCCCTGGACAAGATGCAGGGCGACTGGGCCAACAAGGTCATGGAGATAGCACCCTACAAGAACACTGGTGAGTGGTGACAGCTGACGTCACGTGTGTCTTAAGGCTATTGAGTGGTGACAGCTGACGTCACAGTGTCTCCAGCGAGGCATGCGAGCTGGCCAGCAAGGAATACGTCATCGAGCAGTCCCTGGACAAGATGCAGGGCGACTGGGCTAACAAGGCTATGGAGATAGCACCCTATAAGAACACTGGTGAGTGGTGACAGCTGACGTCACGTGCGTCTTAAGGCTATTGAGTGGTGACAGCTGACGTCAAGAGTGTCTTAAGGCCATGGAGATCGCGCCCTACAAGAACACTGGTGAGTGGTGACAGCTGACGTCACGTGTGTCTTAAGGCCATCGAGTGGTGACAGCTGATGTCACAGTGTCTCCAGCGAGGCATGCGACCTGGCCAGCAAGGAATACGTCATCGAGCAGTCCCTGGACAAGATGCAGGGCGACTGGGCCAACAAGGCCATGGAGATCGCGCCCTACAAGAACACTGGTGAGTGGTGACAGCTGACGTCACGTGTGTCTTAAGGCNGTTGTGACGTCACGCGCGAATATTGGAAATTTTTGAAAATTTTAAAATGTCCGTAAACTTCTCGAGGCTCTATCTTCGGTAATACTGGATGGATTGAGGTGAAATAAAAACTAGTGTAATGTGTGTGATCTAAACTTTAAATTAAGTCATAATTTAACTTCATATTACAACTTATGCGTGTTGTCCATTGAAGAAACCCACAATGTCTTCTTTATACCAGGAAATCTTCAAAATATAAACAGCTTCCCGTAGCCACTTCTCCCAAATACAGCGAGGCAAGGGTGCGGGAGGTTTTTATGGAATGCCACATACATACGCCATCTTGCACGAGGCGGGTAGTGTAACAAATTCGGGTGGAATTGTGTCATTCTCAACCGGGCCGAATTATTGTGAGGTGCGCTGCTGACGCAGATGTAGATTTGTGACTAGATGTGTGAAGAACTTCCCTTAGTTCTTGATATTCTTGATATTCTTGTAATAATGGTAATACTTCGAAATAATCGTTGGTGTGATTCAATTTGAACATCTTTCTATTATTATCTTCCTTCATTGTTTCATCCTATAAGAGATGAAGTTCTAAAGAGCGCCACAAAGCACGATCTCCCGCTTTTTATTAAATACAATTATTGACAGAAATGATGGGGCAGCAAGGTTCTGAAGTGAAGGCCGCGTACCGGAAAACGCAGTGTGGGACGTCCACCCACAAGGTGGACCGGCGACATTGTAAAGGTAACAGGAAGGCGCTGCACGCAGGCCGCAACCAACCGGTCAACATGAAAAGCATTGGGGGAGCCCTATGTTCAGCAGTGGATGTCCTATGGCTGAGATGATGACGATGAGACCATGCGCCTAATTTCTAACCAGCGATTCATTCACCTAGTTTTATCAACCAGTCTTTAACGTTGTTTACATTATTTTTTCCAATGGTACATCTAGTACATGTTTATGTCCTTGTACACACGGGCCTACTGAACTCAAAAGGATATTCCGGCGAGGAGTCCGCGTTGTGTAACAAAAGTTATGTAACATAAATGACCTTTTCGCTGCCGGGATATTATTAAAAAAATAAACTTTACGTTTGACTACTTCACGTAATTTCCTCACTTCTGCCCTTTTTCTGCTGGTTTCAAATTGTATAAGGTTTTGTCTGCTTATGAACAATGTACAAGCAAGCGGCCAGGTAAATGAAGTGTTTGCACTTAGTAATATGCAATTAGTGGTTTTAATAATATAGGATTATTATTGAACATTTTGAAACACTACTTCCAATTGAAGAATTACTCATAAAACAGAATGTACACTTCCAAAGCCTAGATATAAAAACGGGGTATGTTTTCACTTTGAAAATTAAATACTACCTTTCCAGGGCAGCACTCGGGTCGTTTACGCCCCTATTATTTTATAGGGGGCTCCGGGGATGGGGCCAAAATACGACCCGCGCGGACCTTCGTGACGTACAGGTGTGCTATACGTAGCTGTGTGGTGGTCATTTGTCGTAGGTAGGGTGTTGAAGTCACCCTAAAACAATGTTTTAGAGGTTTATGAATTATTTTTAGAGAATTTAGGTTGTTGCAATGATACTGACGTCTGAAGTTTAACGAATTTTATTGACCGTTCATCTTTACTCGGTTTAAATTTTTTGTTAATTTGTTATACTTACCTTGTAATTTTATTTGACCCTTGCTTCACTTCATAGGTCGCGTACTAGACTCAAACGAACGTAGAATACAAAAAATTCAGGAGTAAATTAATCCACTTACTATAATGTATGTTTAAAGACCAATCCACGTATAATGTACAAGCTTTGCTCAGTTTAGGACGATGAGGCTGGGAAAAATGAAAGCATATTCTTAAGAGATGACGGTAAAAAAACTCTTATTCAAACAAACAATTGGGTTTCTACTCATACAAAAGTAACAAAACCAATTTTCACCTCCACTATGCGGTTTTATCAAACGCGGAAGATATGCGTGCGTGATACGCGAAAAATATTTGGCCGCGTACTACAAAATATTCGGTTATTTACCTCCGGAGTGCAGACCGAGGGAGGCTCTGACATGTTCACATGTGCGATAGAATATTTGAATTCCCGCCTCCGTATTTTCCCTCAACAAAATGGGGTATAAGCGGTGGGCCCAATTCTGCCACGCACCTGATAAAAAGGCGCAGTACGCTATAAAACTATGTACGAATATCAGAAGATGTTATTCCGCGCCGGGACGAGGCGAGGAATCTAAATTCATGGCCTTATGTTATCTTCTTTTTCTTTTCAATGCTGTGTTGTGTTTATTTTTGGCCAGGAACGTTTTTTTCTTCTGCTCTAGAATGTTTTTCCAGGTTTATCTATTGTGCAGACGACGGATAAAGTCTGTGACACCTTATACCTACATATGAACTGTAGGTACTACTTTTGTAACAAAAGTTTCTAGTCTGATGCTGAAAAAGTTACAATTGTTTAAACTTTGTATCGAAATAGCTGAGCGTGACGTCAAATGTCATTCGCCTATCCGACACGCAGAGTCCCATACAGTAACTTGTATGGGACTGCGTGTCGTTCTAACATGACCAATGACTTCATGAGATCTCTGACGTATCTTAGGTATCTTTTGAATTTTTTGTCAAAAAAGCACTAATTGATTTGATAATACCAAGGCTCCTGAAATGTGAGAAATAAAAAACCTTGCATATTCCCCATTGTGCTTTATTTATTTATCCTATTCGTTCTTTACTTTTCAGCGATGTTCTAAAACTTTCAAAGAAGATTTAGAGTTATTATAGCAGAGAACGTATTGCTATTGCTAACAGAAATAAGTGCTATTAAATTATTTTTTTTAGCGTTAAGAGTCGCATCTCAAACTAATTTGAAAATTATAAATAACTTGAAAAAATCTAACTGCCTAAGGCGGGAATTGAACCCACGACATTGAAGAGCAGTCGCCCGGCAAGCGGAAGGTCGTGGGTTCAATTCCCGCCTTAGGCAGTTCGATTTTTTCAAGTTATTTATAATTTTCAAAAAAAGAAATAAGAGCTGTTTGCGAACCCAATCAAACTCGCAACTTGAGTTCAGGAAGGTAAGATAGAATCAAAACTTACTATAGGCATTAAGTTTAGTAGGTATTCAGGGTTCTTATATAGTTATAGTAAACTCTACACTAGTGTAATAGTTTGAATGTTTGTTTGTGTGTTAGAAATATTAGTAGTGATCTAATCTAATTATTTAATACTAGTTTTCCGCCCGCGGCTTCGTCCACGTGGAATTTTTCAGTTTTTTATATAACCTATGACACTCAGCTATAATGTGGCTTTCTATTGGTGATTTTTTTTTAATCGGTTCAGTAGATCCCGAGATTACCCCTTACAATTTAACAAATATACAAACACAAACTTTACTTCTTTATAATATTAGTATAGATTATGTAGAAGTTTTTTCTTCTTTTTACTTAGATGTATATTATGATCACTGTCCCTACACGAACGACCTAGGGCTGTTTATTAGGGCTATTAATGTCAAATATAAAAAATAGACATACATCATTCCACTTGTATCAAAGTATTAACCGTGTAGCCATATAAAGAACTTACTTCGTGATATTATGTAGACCTTCAATATCATCTTCGTTATCATCACCAGATTAACTAGTCTCTACTACAAGAGCATAACCCTCTCCCTTCATAGAGACTAGAGAATGGAGACCTTAAAAATTCAGTACCTACATCAATATCATCGGTGTCCTAACCGGGCTAGCCCTAGTATAACTTATAGCTGTTTTTTAGGGTTCCGTACCTCAAAAGGAAAAAACGAAATCCTTATAGGATTACTTTGTCCGTCTGTCAAGGCCCTTTTTCTCAAAAACACGTGGAGGTTCGTTCGTTCGTTCGTTTCAGCCGAAAAACGTCCACTGCTGGACAAAGGCCTGCCCCAAGGATTTCCACAAAGACCGGTCCTGCGCCGCTCGCATCCAGGCACCTCCCGCGACCTTCACCAGATCGTCGGTCCACCTAGTGGGAGGCCTGCCCACGCTATGTCTTCCAGCTCGTGGTCGCCACTCAAGAACTTTCCTGCCTCAGCGGCTGTCAGCTCTACGAGCTATGTGCCCTGCCCACTGGCACTTGATTTTAGCGATTCTGCGGGCTATGTCAGTCACTCTGGTTCTCCTACGGATCTCCTCATTTCTGATTCGTTCACGTGAAGGTATCAAGCTGAAATCCATATCAAGTCTACTGTCTCTTGGAGCTGTGAAAAAATTTAACTTCTAAGCCAACGCAATAAAAAACTACAGCGTTTTTGCCGCAAATTTTTGACACTCGCAACGGAATCAAAACCTACAGTTACTTCCCGTGAACTCAAAATCATTAAATTTGGTACGAAGCAATGTCTTATAGACAGATAAAGGAAAAATTTGCGAATTTACTTATATACCTACAGGTTTGTACGGAACACTCGGTGCGCGAGTCCGACTCGCACTTGGCCGGTTTTTTTTTCTCCAGAAACTATATAACTAAGCTGCTGTCTAAGCACCAAACAAGATAACAAGGTCACCGGCTCAACTCCAAGTTTCATTAGGCGGGCAGATTAGCAGCCTTCAGCCCTCGTTACTGCCGGAAGTGCTGATAGCCGCTGATTGCTCCAGCTACAGTTATTCCTAAGAATAGAACACTGAACAATGATAGGAAGAACCTAATTGAATTACAGGTAGCTTATAAGTATGCAGCTTTGTTGTTTTAAAAGATAAAGTTAATATCTAAAAACATAGTCTGTTCTCATTCTGGCGAGTCGGAAATTGCCGTTTTATGTAGTTTTCGTTTAGAAATTGCGATAATGATATCATGTTATTAACCGCCTCTGTGGTCTAGTGGTAAGACCACCTGCTTCAGACGCAGAGGTCCCGGGTTCGATTCCTAGTGGGGGCAGATTTTTCTGTTCGGTTTGGTTGATGGTAGGGCTTGTTCTAAGTCCGCCTGGCAAGCTACCACCATCTTACCTAAGTCTGTCGCCATAATGTTCTTAACATTGTTGTGTTCCGGCAGTTAGAGGTAAGATAGCCAGTTCCTCCGTGGTTGAGGATTCCGGGTGAAGCTCGCTTCCACCTTCGGCCTGATCGTCACTTATCATCGTCAGATACAGGCCAAGAGTTTCCTCGTTGTTTATAAAAAAAAATGTAAAAAGTTGTTACGTTGAAGACCAGAATCAGAAAATGTAGAGTCACTATTATTAAACGTGGCAAACTTTTTTGCCACTGAGTTACAGATATATTGACCGTTGACAGCCGTTGACTCACTTGTTTCATTAATTAACGCAATATAATAAATGTGGACGCAGGCCGCTACCAACCGGGCAACATGGAAAGCATTGGGGGAGGCCTATGTTCAGCAGTGGACGTCCTATGGCTGAGATGATGATGACGAATAAACTGTTGTGAAAAACTCTATCTTTTAAAAGCGTACGTACAAAATAGTAACTAACAACCTGCATGCAAGCCTATGTTTCTTTTTTTTTGCCCCTTTGACTGTTTTTTACGAGATTGTAATAATATATAGAATCCATTATTGGCTGTAAGAACAAAAATACCTGTTTGTATTATTATTATAAAGAGCTGTGGTTTTCTGAATAAAGAAAAATAAAAATAAAATAAATAAATAAGTTCGTTAGCGCGAACTTAATCCACTCAGCTCTAAAGAACAGTTCAGTATTTTAACATTTTTCAGCCGTCATGGAATTCAATAAGAGCCAATCCGGCGTCCGTCACACGTGACGAGTCCAGAGTTTATCCCGCCAATCGAATTACTGCGACGGCGTCACGTTTTTTAGCTCCAGTCCGTCAGGGTGTCAGATAGTAAAATTAGAATGTCCCCGTAATTGTTTGAAACGAACTCACTGTTACAACCCTAAAACGTCGCTAAGGAAATATCAACCTTATCTTAATTAAATAAGGCCCACAGTCCGTGTCAAAGTAAGTTTGTGTTTGTGAACGAAATTAGAACAAAGGGTTGTCAACCGGTAGGACGGGCGCTCAATAAAGTTTAATCAGGCCCGAGTGTAAGTTACTCTGTATGCGTTGTGTGCGATAATATATTCTTCGTACGTATAGGAATAGGGGTCAGAATTAAACGGAGCATCAAGCTGGGAAATTGGCTGTATGTAGTATGAATATTTATTATCTTAACATTTTACGCACAAAGTGTTAGATACGCACGAGTAAGCTATAGTAATTGGCTTGTGATTTAATAGTAGTTAAATGCTATAGTTAGAGGGAATAACGCCTCTGCTCATCCGTGAGGTTGTATTTGGTTTCAAGCTTGGCCTTGTTTAAAGCGTAAAAGGAATTATTAAATTAACATCTGCATGACGACAGAGAAAATTAAGCACCTACCCTACTCGTATATGAGATTTATTTCTCACAGTTGAAGGACCAAGCTCATGATCCTGAACAATGACAATAAAATACAAATATCTGTATGTACGTACGAGTCTGTTTGTTACACACAGGTTGTCCTGAAACCAGATTTACAGGTTCTATGATCGCCGGAAGTCGTTATTTGTTTAGTTAGTTTTTATGATCACCAATTCTAATTCTAATTATTCACAATGCTTACTAAACGTACGAGTAGATACTGCATTAAAGAATTTTCGATTCGCATAAAAAGTTTTATAGCATAATTTAGGATAAAGTAAAGAGCCATTAGTTACTTAAACTTAGCTGAAACTATCGTCCAGACCTTTTCAAATCCTTCTCGGTAGAGCGGAAAGCAAACCTTATTCCCGAACAGTTTCCGTAGCAACTTTAAGTCCACACGGTGACGACAAAAGTCCGGTACGAGTACAGGTGTTTTACTCGATGAGGGTCCGGTCCAGCATTCTGGATTCTAGTGGGTGATGTTTTAGGAGATTTAGAGATTATTGACGAGGTTGGGAGCAATCTTGAAACCTACTAAAAAGATACTAATATTGTAAATATCTATCTATTTCAGCGTTTCGGTGGTTTTCTTTTGAACATAGGCCTCCTCTACAACCCTCCACCGATTTCTGAGTTCTGTACCTGGCCACTTGCATCCAGTTTACTCCTGCCTGCTGTTGGATGTCGTCTGTCCACTGTTTAGGCGTATTGTAAATATGACCACTTAAATTAGTAGGTATCTCTATTGTGCAAAAGAAAAGGCGCTGAATGCAGGCCGCTACCAACTGATCATAATGGAGTCATTGGGGGAGGCTTATGTTCAGCAGTGGACGTCCTATAGCTGATATGATGATGATGAACCTCTTTATAAGTTAAGTATATAAGTTTATGAGTTTCAGGAAGTAATCTGAACTACTGAATTGATTTTGAGATCGATTATGATTTTTAGGTCATTTTGTATTCACTGCGAGTACGACTTGGATTTGACACAGACTTGTAAAGAGCCTTCACTTCCCACACTGTCAGACGAGTTGGGGAGCCCTGTTGTGTTCTATAATGCGCCTTATGTCTATTGATTGGTATTTAAATCAGTATAATTATTGACCAGCTCTTAATTGCACTACAGAATTAAATTAATTATAATTAATGGCAGATCGAATTCGCCAAGCAATTAACTGCGCGCAGTCGGCAAATGAGATTGATAATATTAATCAACATATTAATTACGACGCTTAGCATCAATTAGTGACATATTATAGAACAATGCAAAGATTGAGATATTACAAACATAATAGTGACTCAAAGCAATTGTCTCGGTCAGACATAGAGTCAAGACTTGAATAGAGTCAAGTACAGACTATAGACTGAGACAAAGGCTCTTTAATTGAGTTGTTTGTAACTCTTAATACACCAGGTCCCAAAACTAATATCAGACTTTATGGGCTATTTATAAGTAGTTGAGTTGATAAAGGTAACAATCGGCAACAATTTTTCAAAGAGTTATCGAAGTATGGGACTACTATACGTACCTATCCTACTTCTATAACGAGGATTTTTGTTGGCTGTGACTTTGAAAATAAAACTTTATAATACAAGCATGCCAAGGCCGCAAGGGTATTAAATTCAGCTGTCTTATTCTGACTCCGCATCTGTTTAAATTGAGACGACTTTAGATCAAACACGAAGGATGTCACATTTAAGGCGATTCACCTTCAAAAAGATTCTATACAACTTATTTTATTGTTAAGTAAGAAACATAACCAGCTTCTTATTATTCAGCTTTCCGCCACAGATGTAAGGGTTGTCCCACTTTCCCGTTTCCCATTCCGAGCGTCCTGAGGGATTTTAAAGCTGTGGGTCGATAAAAAATTGAATTTTGATCGAATTATATTCTGGATGTTTTCCTCTCGGAGGATTAGCGGTTAGCGGGCTTGACGAGGGATATCCGGGAGATCTGTTTACCATTTGAAACGGTTACAGCTATTGATGGCCTCTGTTACTGTCTACTGTGGCCACGTTATTTGATTATGCAAATAACAATACAGAGATGAATGGTGAAAATAAGGTTAATTTCACTTTTTTATACCTTAAAAGTCCCCGATCATCGACCTTTCCAAGCTAACGGAAGGTGGAGTAAATGGATTCTCGAATGAGGAGGAGATATATTTAGGCAAGCGTAGCGTAATACGCCCGTCTGCTCGATGGACCAACGACCTCAAGATGACAGCTGTGTAGTAGTGTTTCTTGGAGGAGGCTTACGTTTCAGCAGTTGACTGTCATTACGCCTTGCATTTTTGAACAATTCGACTTTTATTCGCAATCAGATCTGCTGATCAATCTTATAAAGGATAAGTACAAAACTATACTAATTGAAATTACAATGCTCAAAAAATACTTTGTGTTCCCTGTCGAATAGTAGATATTACCGTCAAGGCTTCAATAGACATCCAGTACGATAACAACTTTCATCCCATTACAGAGTCTTTAAGGCTCAGATAAAATTAATTTCGATCTGATGGTTCACTTCTCAAAGATTAATGTTTCAAACTGGATTTTAATTGGTTCTATCTATCTTGATAACATAATCGACCAATTATAAACTTTTCCAATAGGTTTTCGTTTGTTTTGTTTGCTCGGAGCGTGAGGTGAACTTGCGGTTTGATGGCTGATATTTATAAAGTTCCACGTTAATGAAAGAAAGAAAACACATTCATTTGGCACACATTAAAACAACAATTGAAGCATTGGGAGCAACAAGGGCGTTCGGTACCGAAAGTCCGTTTTGATGTTATTATATCAAAACATGCACTGTACCATCTAGTTTAACATCCCAAAAACTGGTTTCGATCAGACGCTCCCTGATGGCGTGAGAATAATTTATGTCACAAGTGGCGCTACGCCCTTGTTGCACACAGTAACAAAAGTGCATTTAAATTCGACCTGTATGCAGTTTTTAAAAACTTATTATTGTAAAAAATGACTGAAGACTAATTTTGAGTCTTCCAGTGACTTGGCACCCTTTTAGATTGGTCCACGGCTCAAGTCGCCAGACTGAATTTTAAATTATTTATTCCTCCGGCAAATGGGCTCACTCTAAGATTCTAGAGTAGATTTGTGTTGATTTGGTGTTTAATTTATTAACAAAAATATTGAAGGTTCACCTTTTTAGCTCTGGAAACTGCGGCAACCAGTTTAAAAAAGAAGAAAATATTTAAAAATTCAATCCGGCGACTTGGTCCGTGGACCTAGCTAAAAGTGAGCCAAATGATTGGTTGAAACTGGTCCTGACCTTCCAGGCAGGCCTGGAGGATCAGGCTGGACTAGGGTTGCCAACTTTTCTTTCAAAATATAAAGTATATCAGAGGTCGGAGAAGGAAAACAGACAGTATTAAAAAAAAACAAACAGTATAGCTCTACAACGCGTACTTAAATGTGGTGTTGGGCATTTACTTTTAAAAATATCTATGGATACTAGTGATGCTAGCTGAAAACAGTATTTTGTATACTTTATTTTTGTTCAACAGTAAAAAGTATAATTTAGTGAAAAACAGTATAATACTGTTCAAAACAGTATAGTTGGCAACCCTAGGCTGGACCTTCCAGGCCAGTTGCAGCTGATTCGGAAGATTCCTTTCAGTCTAGTGAATATTTTGATAAATCTGATTAAAACACGAAAGTCGAAAAAAATATTTAGAAAGTTTAATATTTTAACGGTGATTGAAATAAATACACATGTTTGACTTACATTTTAATTATTACAATTAATAAAATAAGTATTCAAATTCTTATTTATTTTCCATAAAAAATAAAAATTTAATTAACGCCCTATCTGTTTACCAGTTTGGTGCAACAAGGGCGGATAACACAAGTAAAAAAAATCGCATTTTAAGATGTTTCCGATTGCTTTAAAATAGTTATAATACCTTAATCTTATTGCTAAATCATGGGACTAACAAATAATAAAGTAAGTGTAAGTCAAATTATAAACAATAAAAAAAATATAAGACATTGAAACTTTCATCGTCAATTTTCTCGAAACTCAATTTTACGAGATACGCCCTTGTTGCACCCAATGCTTCAATTACCTATTACAAAACTTAACAGTAATAGTAAATTGATTTAGAAATAAAGCCAAAAAGTGAAGCCTTTTTGGCTTACTCAGCGTAATTGAATTGAAGCAATTAATAAATAGTCGAATTGGGAAATTCTTGGGAAATATTTCCCAAAAGCACATCAAGCTTTCCATTTTTGTTGCAAACTAAACAACTGCTTAAGATCCTCCAGTGCTTAACTTGTGCTCATGTGCTGTGGTCCGCTTTTATGTTAAACATTTCATGTTTGTTAAAAATGTGTGGCTTTCACGCCTAAACCACTGAACCGATTTTGATGTTGGCATATGGATAGTTTGAGTCCCGGGAAAGGACATAGGATAGATTTTATCCCGGTTTTTGGAACAGGGACGCGCGCGATAACGTTTTTCTGTGACGCACAAAATTTCACGCGGGCGAAGCCGCGGTCGGAAAGCTGGTACCTAATATAGACAATTCATACAATATTGAACAAAGCCTAGTTATTTTTATGTTAGTTCAGATAGATAAGAAATTGTAGACCTTTCAGGATGTCCTAAGGCCCCGAAGGTGCGTCCCTGGGCCTCGGGGCCTCGCAGGCCTACCAGTCGGGACGCGCCCGCTATCTCTCAACTTTTCTCGTTTAAACTTATTTCCTTTTATCTAGCTCGCCGCAAGTAGACAACGAAAGAAGCATAGAAGAACCTTAATAATTTAGCTTTTGCTATTGTTAAATAACGGATCAGAAGTCAGTTTTAAATTAAGTCAAACTCCTATAATGCTTATGGTAAGTGAAAATGATGTATCTTAAGATGAATCAATCGTTCGATAATGAAATACATAGTAACATCTTTTTATGGCTCATTTATACTGCGCGGAAATTAGCCAAGTCAAGTCAAAAAAACAGTGGGGTGGGGATCATTCATTTTTCATCCCCAAATGAGCCTATAACTTAATTGTGGCTTTCTTCAGGATGCTCTAACTAATCAAATAAGCATCGAGTATGCTTAATTGCTTATGGTAATGTCCACATTACACAGTTGAGCAACTGTAGCGTCTACTTTGAATCTAGCGTTAAGAATCTGTAAAATATGTGAAGGAAGTGCGCAGAGCGAAGACAATCTGGACCCTGGTTAGAACTCATCACGTTCATTTACTAGAACCCTAGAAAATATTCATTGCATAAGCCACATCTACGTCTTTTTCGTTCGCTAGCCGCAAGGGGAAGCGTTCGACTTATCGTCGGCTTTATTAAATTACTTGATAATTTCAATTCTGACGTCTTGCGTGCCTCTTGTTTATTCTCCACCGACTTCCGAAACTCAGTCGGATTAAATTTCGCTTTTTTAAGTTCGGTGTTGCGTGGACGGCCGCCCGTAAACGCCGCGATTATATTGGGGAGACGTGGCGCATTAAAATTAGTTTTGGAATTGGGTTTGGAACTTGTTTTTTAATAATCCTGTATAGATCCTAAAGAGTTTACTCCTCAGGCCAGTGTTAACATCTACACCTAAATTGTTAGGACCTCAATGACGTAGAAATTCAGCTCTATGAACCGACTAAGTTATTTTTCGAAATACGGACCTAACTGAAACTGTGAGGCTAATGGCGGACGTAACTTGACAAACAAAAGTATGGACTATTTATTATAGTCATATAATCATCATTTACTTATATTGTTAAAACTCAGTACTTACCCACGGTCTTTACTAAAAAGATTGTCCGATTCCAAGTAGATGGTATAAGGAAGGAACAGCTTCGTTCCCAACTTTTCTTAATTAGAGACGCCATAAAAAATGTTTTACGTAATTTTCTCATCATACTTCGTGGAATAATTCGCTTTACTTGATATTACAAATAAGGAAAACGTGTACGCGTGTTATGCCCATTATTAATTTAATAATGTGCCTTACAAATAAGTTCCAGGAAGCAAAACATTATTAGACCTTCCCAGAAAAGTTGCACAACGCTACCACAAAAGTTACGTTACTATGCGTAGTCACTAAACAAAGTTGCGAGGGCATGTACAAATAGTACACATTCATAGCTAAGGGGCTAATGGAGGTTTTCAGCAAAAACGAAGCACCTAAACCAAAAACTAAGACTGGATTCCTTCTAAAGCCTGATTTTTTTTTGAAAGGACGCGCGCTTGAAGCTTGAAGAGCTTTTCCAGCTTCACCGGGCAGAGTGGCACGTAGTATTTTGTCCAATGACCCCAAGCTACCCATCCTTATCGCTCGCGCGTAATTATGTTGCTGTCGCGCTCGCATACTCACTGCCGGCGCCCGTCGCACAGTCGCGACAGCAATTATAATTACGCGCGAGCGATAAGGATGGGTAGCTTGGGGTCATTGGACAAAATTCTACGTGCTCACAGACCAGGCTTTACTCGTAGTTGGCAAATTGGGTAATCGACACCAGCAATCAATCAACTTCTAATTACTTGTAACTATGTATGTCAGCGCCAAATAGTTTGTGACTCCCAAAGTAGCCAAAAAGATCGCAACACGTCTTTGTTACAATTGGAATTAGGTTGTGTTGTCAACTTTTTGGCCACTTTGGGTGTCACGAACTATTTGACGCTGACTGTACCTAGCTACTTATACCACTTATACCTAGTAATATGATAATTAAATGAATAAAATAATAAGTAAGCATACATTATCTAGAATTTCTATTCTGATTTAAAGAAAAAATTGTCACTGAACTCTGAAATGAAATTTTTCTCAGGTGAAATAATTCTCTCATTTATTAAAGATCATAAAGCATTTTTTTTCTATTCCTGAAAGTATTAAATCGAAAGATTGAGCGTGACGTGTCAATTAATAAAGTTTCGTCCTTATTTCGGCTGAAGCCATCAGTTTTTTGGCAGTAACCGTAACTTTGGCGGGTCAACATAAATAATACACCCCTACCCGCAAACTACTGCGATGTGGCCGTAATAGCTTTTAATTTAATATTAATGCCCGAAATATGATTTGGTGTTTGGGGCTGTCCAACTTTTAACGGCACAACGAGGGATTTGTTTTGCAAATAAACACTAAAAGGTATATTACCGGTGCCAAAAGGTTGCATAATTTGTTATTAATGGAATTTTGCCGGAATTCGTGAATCAACAGAACATAGTAGGTTTGAAGTGTTTTGTACAGGTATCACATCAAGCCTAGTATGTTGGGTTATATTTTTACCCGACTGCGCTAGAAGGAGGGTTATGTTTTTAATTATATTTTTTCAACAAAAGTAGGTAAGTATAGGGAGAAGGTATCAACCACAAAGAGTTCAAAACAGAACTCTACACGACTCAGTATTGTTACTTTTCAGGTACTATACTAATATTACAAACCCAGAAAAAGTCACAAGTAACGACTTGAGGGAATTAAAGTTAGTTAAACCAGCGGAGATTTAGGTGAGTTGCACCATCTTATTTTAACTTTGACAAACGTCAAAAATCTGTCACCAAAAAGCACCTGCTATTGTTATTGTTACGGTTAAAATAAGAGGGTTAGTTTTAGTTTTAAAATTTCTTTATTGACATAAATACGTAATAAACAAGTGAATAACAAAGATAAAGTACATTGTTACAACTATAACATTCGCTAAACTTTAATCTTACCAGGCTACTAGCGCCTCCAAAGATTTTACACACCAATGTTCATACTGATAAAACGTATTGTAAGTGTTAAATTAATCAATAAACTAGATGCAACATTTTTGTGATAAACATTGCTAAAATAAGAGGGTGCAACTCAGCCTAAATAGAATAATATGTACAAAATGTACATAGAATAAGACAAAATATTTCAGTGAAATCCACGGGCATAAACTAGTAATTTCATATTTGGCGTTTTTATTGGTAAAGTAGCAATAAGGTTCATTCGTGTGGATATAAGTGATATATTAGGTATTATATACACGGCCAATTTCATTCCAATCAGCCAATCGTCTGGGGTGAATTTCGTTGATTTAATAACGGCGCTTGTCGGTTTCTACGAGACCGCAAACGAAATCGGTCATATACACCCACCTTAAAAGATACACGAGTTGGTTGTTTAAATATCCCTTGTTTAATAAACAAACTCATTTGAAAGGTTCGTAATTAATTATAAATGGGTACAGAAACAAGTTTGAGAACATGTAAAATTCACATTTCAAAACAATGGCGTATTTATTCGTTGATTCGTCCCATATATTTTGTGCTTCTTTTGAGGAATTCGCGACGTTGCGCGCACAGAACGCAAAGGGTTGGGAGTTGTGCTAAAACTTTAGCGGACCCTTTCTCTACTCTTAGTGATGCGAATCAACACTTTAAATCATAGATGCACCTGTTTTTAATTACAGTCGTTTTAAAGGTTTGACGCAGAAGTTTATACTCTATTTTCCTAGAATGTACCTATGAGTTTTGCTTCCACCGTGCTTTCTTCTCGGCAATTGTTTTAGATACTCTTAACGATTCTAAGTTACTGTTGACATCATCCTAGCCCAAGTACTTTACAAACGTATTTTCAGTTCAAATGTCCCAATTCATGCTTGCTTAATTTGCAAAAGGGATTTAGATATTTTCAATATTGATCCCAATAGGAGAGTCAGGTTAACACAAATCAATAGATGACATCGAAAAAGCTATAAATGCTAAAAAATAATTTAATGTTAAATTTCTTAATCATATTCCCCATCACTAAGTTCTTCAGATCAAACGTTAAGCCGAACGTATTTCGCTGTGCAAATCTCACGCCAAATGGCACCGTTGCTTATTCTTGATTGCATGCGGGCGTGTGTTTAAACGGCGATTACGGCACAAAGTAAAGGATAATGAACAAAACAATACTGCGTAGATGCTAGGAGGCTTTGCTGAATTTACATACAATAATATGGCTTCATTATTGCTAAATACGAGTAAATCGACGAGAAATTGACACAGTTTCGAACGAACGTCTCAGTCGTACTTGACATTAAACAGCGTCTTTCTTCTATCATTCAAAGTCGAATTCCCGCTTTCTTTGGCCATATCACAACACGTGGAGACGACACTCTGTTGAACGACTTGTCGTGCAGAGGAAGGTTGAGGCTACAAGAGCGCGCGGTACGTCACCCATGCGCTGGACTGACCAGATCAAAACCGCACTCAATGGTCCACTCTACGAGTGTAGAAGAAAGGCTGCAATGCGGGAGGAATGGCGTGGGATGGTGAAGCTTGCCACCAAACCCGGTGTGACGACCACGACCACTGCCAAAAGTGTAGCGAAGAAGAAGAGGAAGATCTAAAAATCATGGGCATATTAGAGCATGTTATTTGCGAGATGAGCGAAGTGAGATGTCCGTCAACAAGGTGGATAGATGACCTTATATAAAGTTGTATGTTGCCGTTAGATGTAGATCACCCATACCATATGGCTTAAATAATCTTGAAATGACCTATAACACCCTATGCTTTATTAAATGATGATTAGTACGTTTATTACAGGGATGTTAAGGATATCCGTAACCGTAACCGAAACTTTCGGATATCCGAAATAAAAAAATATCCGAAACCGTAACAGTAACAGATTCAAAAGTTTCGGATAGTAATTGTTTTTTGTATAGCATATGTAAAGGCATAACAGCCTGATTTAACTTTATAATGCCATCTAGTATAAATTTTTATTTTTTTTATTACTTTTTATTCGATGTAAAGTGTGCGGCCATGAATTAACCGTGTTGGACGACTATTGCAAATTGAATTCTAACGCACAGATATCCGTAACCATAACCTAAACTTTCGGATATCCGAAATAAAAAAATATCCGTAACCTTAACCGAAACCGGTATAATATTATTCCTATATCCGTAGCCGTATCCATAACCGAAACTACATATCCATAACATTCCTAGTTTATTATCTGTCTCCTTATTCAAGGACGTATCATGATCCTCAATCATACAACGTTCAAAAACATAACTCACTTCTTCCCAGCTGGTCAGTATTTCAAAGGAGCCTTTTTCGTTTTGCGCTCGTACAAGTAAATGAAATTTCCCATAGTAGGGCGCACCTCGCTGCAGTACGCGCTAGGTAGGCTAGATGGAATAAATCTCAGAAACTGCACTTCGTATAATAAATTGCACATTAAGCCGCCTTTTCCGCAAATAAAGGCTTTTTGTTTTCACTCATAATGAGATTGAAGAAAACGCTGGGCTACAGACTAAGTTTAATCTATTGGAAATTGCTTGCGTTTAAAAAGAAATTGTGATGATTCTTTTCTCGTTTCTTTGATAGGGTTCGATTTAATAAGTTAAGAGAAAACAAAGTCCGTATGTATTTGGAATTTTAATACTGGATATAGGTAAGGTAACTCGTACGTATGTTCAGATAATGTCGTTTTAATACTTAAACTCAAAACTTTATAACACTGTCTCTTATCTTTGTTTAAAATGATATTTAGGTACTCTTTACTGAAAATTACTGACTGAAATTATTTTTGTTCATTTAGTCACTCCACTCAAAATTCTTGTAGGTATCTATAAATATGGCATAAAATACAAGTAATATAATATGGTTACTTAGTTTTATGACTTGATGAATTTTACGAAGCACACAATTTACCCAGGCTCTACATGTTGTAAAGTAACGATCATAACTTTACTTGCAGGCGGCCGGCTTCTGATTACAATGTATTGCACCGCCTTCCATAATAATATTAAACACACTACGTAAGGAATTCATACATTGGGACACCCTGTATATTAATGAAGGTACAGTCGATAGTTTAACAGACTAGTTGTTACAAAATAGCCCCCTACCACAATATTGATTCCAGTATTTCAGTGTAATTATATTTTAGGTTCTTTATGTACCACAAAAGGTTGTTAGATCATTTCGTTGCCCGTCTTCTGTTAAATTAAAATTCTATATTAGTACCTATGTAGGCCTTTTTCAGGACACTAACGCCCCACAAAAATTACTATGAGGTCTCCCAGTGCGCGTGGACGCACAGGGTGACACACGAACCAATCACAAGCTCCATTCAATGCTATGCGTTCGATTTGCTGATTCACATAAAGCAAGCATCGTTTGTGAATACAGGCGTTAAACTCGTTCCAATATACATAGCTTGCCCTAAGAAGAAATGGCGGAAGAAATTCTGTCACCCTTGTTTATTACAGGAAATACCATTTTCAAGTTAAGTAAAAGTGCGAGCAAGATAGGTAAAGTCCATGAATTATTGTGATTTAATTGTTGAAACGCGTGTCTATTTATATTCTTTAGACACGTTAGTAATAAATATAGTGTAGGTATATAAACGAGGTAAATATGTGTTTACATACGCACAATTAACTATCTTTGTAGAGATTGTAAAGCTGGCTATACAATAGCGTTATTACAGAAGTGCAGCGTTGGCCACGGCCGGCGGCGTGTACACAGGCCCATAACTTCGTTTGGCTCGGCGCTGATTAAAATTTATTGAGCTTGTGCCGTCTTTAGGCTACAACGGGTCATGATTAATCCGTAAGGCTAGTTATGTGTCATATTTAATGATTAAATTTATGTATAGCCGATAAAATTAGGTATATTTACAAGCATGCCCTTGGTTTAGTTACATAATTTGGATGAAAAATTACTGAAAAGTAGCTCTACCCTCTCACAAAGGCTACTGAGTCCACCATAGTCCAGTGTACTCGCGACGCCGCCCGTCAGAAATGGAAGCACATCGCCAGGAGAGCTACCCTCGGAGATGACATTACCCCACCATGTACCTCGTCAGCGCAACCACGACTACTCTGACAAGAGCGCCCGGCTAAGAAGAAGCTCTACCAATTTCGCAGTCACTCTATCTTCTTTCTTTGGATCTGTTATTTTAAAAACAAGGATGGCCTCAGCTATTTAATGAAAGGGGAAATATAGATGATATTATGTCCTTTTTCAACAAATATAACGCTGTTCAGGCAAATTAAAAAGTTATTATGTAAAAACCTTTTAGTAGCTCGCTCATAAAAAATCATGAGTGGTTACCCGATTAACCACTTATATAAGGCATAAACCGTTTACTTTAAATGACTTAGTTAATTTCTCAATCAGTCAAATTAAGCTTGCAGTAATGATTCCATTCCCGTCATGCGTGATTGCGGTCTAACAGCGCGTGTGTAAGCTGTATCAACTGTATGTCTTGGGATTTGGGTCACTACAGAGGACCAATTCTGCAATTAGATGGGTGAATATGGGCAAACTCGCTTTTTGCCTAATTCCGGTGGCGAATTTTAATTTCCACTTTCCAAAACTTTTTTGTGGCAGAAATAATAGTAAATAACTTGTATTATTCAATGATATGGTAGAGATCAAAATATTATTAATAGTTCTCGAGATATGTCAATTTGAAATTATTAAGAGCCACCGAAATTGTATTTGAGCCACCGGAATTAAGAACCAATCCACCGAAATTTATTTATACAGCGGACTTCGGAATGTTACGGATGATTGTCTCA